>NW_009730369.1:0-58574 GCF_000703405.1 Apaloderma vittatum
GCTCGCAAAGCTACTTACGGGCTATATCCGTGCCGCTCCGTGCATGATCCGATGACTGCAGCCGATAGCCTGGCTGGGACCGGGACCCCGGTTAAATATTCAGTTGTGCTCTCGCCTTTAGATTAGTTAGCCACTCACAGCGAGAGATATGGTTTTAATCAGATGCTGGCAGCTGAGGACTGCCCAGGAATGTGCTATGATGTTTTTGCTGCTTGGTCTTGGCTACTCCCCCCCAACTGTCGGTCCTCACAAGCTTAACCCCTTGCGCCTCACAAGCTTAACCCCTTGCGAACAGCCGCCCCGGCCCCTGCTGCGGGGGTGGGAGGGAGCCGGGACCTAAGAGGGGATCGAGGACCCCTGGAGGACGCTCCGGAAGGGGAGTGGGGTGGGAGACCAAAACGAAAATGCCACCCTCCCCGCCTCGCCCCCACCCAAATCTGTGGCTAGCTGAACCAAAATACTTTGCTATTGCAGTTCAGTTTCTGGGTCACATCCAAACCTGACCTTCGTATTTCCCACTCATCTTTACACAAACATCTATCATGTTTTGCTCCCCAGTGCAGCTGTTTTCCAACTTGTATCAAAGAGCCTCTGATAAAAAAAATCACATTTATGTCCTTGTAGCAGAACTTTTTTTTTTTCTCAAGGCTGTAAACTTAGCCTAACATTTATTTTCTCGAAACAGAGAAAATTATTTTTGTTCAAAACTGTGAAATTTCCCTCTACAGCAATATTCAATTTGAAAAGAGAGAGGAAAAAAAAAAAAGAGCAACACTTTACATGCAGTTTTAATATACTTGATAGATACTCCAAAGTGTTTTGGAAAAGGGAAATATTTAATTCAAATTTACCACGAAGGAGTTCAGGGTTCAAAACTGGTAAGATGCATTTGGTCATCATCCATATCCAAAGCAACTGAATGGTACCTCTCCTTAATACGGTGCAGTACACTTTTTTTATGAATAGCAAAAGTGGTAGGAACCCTGTACCTGGTGCGACTAAAAGCTGATAGTTGTGTCTCACTTGCCTGTATCTGTCTTTGATTTCAGAAGTGCTAATTCTAACCCAAAGGGACACGAGGGACGTATTTTTATACACTAGCCTAGTGTTCACGGAGGGAAGCGCATGCCACAGAAGTAAGGAGGCATTTGCTGCAATTAACAAGTTGTGGGCTTCACACATGTCAGTATTTGCAGGATTAGATCTGAATTCCTTGGGACACTGTTGTGTTCATGTTTAACAATGTTGGTTTTGTACAGCTTGTACTGCACTGTGCATTGTTTTGAACACCTTGTGCTAGAAGCCTAGCAGTAGGACTGAAGCTTCCTAGTCGTGGGGCAGTATATATTTTAAAGAATAATACTTTGCGCAGTGTGTGTTGTGGGTGTTACACAGACTGCCTAACATGAACGATGACATTGTGCCTAGTTTAAATATGGTGCAGTAACAAAGCAACTTCTATGAAGCAGCTCAGCCTGGTGCTGGCACAAGCAGTGTAACCATTTGTGCTTTGCCCAACACAAAAGTCAGCACATTTCACTGAACTACCTTGCAGTAATGGTTACAAATACTATTTATACTATTTGCTGTTGAATTTGGAAGAGATGGAAATGCTTTTCATTTGCTATCAGAGAGTAGATTAAGAGCCCCTTTGAAGCCCTTTTGAGGTGGGATGAAATGACATCTGCTGCAGAAATGGCAAAGGGTTCGTCACTGTTTAGCAGCACTAGGGATGTCACTAATAGTCACGGAACAGCTTTTTTACTGATAAAACGTTAGTAGCTAACTGGAAAAAATTACCATTTTCTTAGAGAAGTAAAAATGTCTCGAAGCTTGAAGGACTGCACGATTTATTTTGTAATTCAACTTAGAACAGCTCCCCTGATGTCCCACATATTTGTACTAAATATTAAAATTCAGAACTTTTACATTAGACGTATGTAATAGGATTGCCTTCTGGATGTAGGAGGAATCCAGGCCGAAAGCCCCACAGGAATTCAGTTATTTCGTCTATACTGAGCTGCAGGACTTGAGAAAAGTAAAAGGATTTTACTTTAAGAAAAGTAAAAGGATTTCTATTTCTGTACAGTAAAAACGGAGTCAAATGAACAATGGCTGTTATGTATTCAAGACTGACATTAAAATACTATAGCACAGAGAGAGAGTGCTATGTTTACCAGGTCATGACTGTTTTTCTCTTATTTGTTATGTCTGATCTTACTATTGCTGGCATCGCTTGAGTTCCTATCCAAGGTCTTTTTCTGCCTTAACTACTTACTGAACAGAACAGTATCAGCCTCAGCACTTCTCAAACCTAAGCCATTTTTCAGCAGATCTAAAATTATCTTGAAGTTGCAGCTGGAAACCGTCACCTCAGTGAGTTTTTCTATAACTTTTCCGGATATTAACTCTGCCCAAGCCACAGTCTATCATTAGGATCACTGGGATTCCAGTCTGGGTGGAAACTGGGGTAGCAGCATGAAATAAAAACACTAAAGTGCAGAAACCTTAGGAAGACATCAACTTTCATGAATGCCTTGAAAGTGGTATCAATAACAGTTTGTGAAAAATCTGCTTGCAGCAAAGCAATGTGGTAGCTAATCTTGCAATGGCTTGCTCAGGAATGCATGGTTTATTATTAAAGTAACCTTCTAAGATTTTATTGGAATGTGCTTCCACAGTGGTGGAAGCCTTTGTGGGCTTTACTATGTGTGTGTCATCTTGTCCATAATTAAACTTTTCACTGACAGACCTAGGACTATATTTTTTTCCTTAAACCTCCCACTTTGAATGCTGGAATTTCATTTGAACTTTAAGTACTGCCTTGGAATTTGCCATAAGGTAAACTGTCTGCTCTTGTGCACTTCCCTGCACTGCTACAGACCTTGTAGACACACAGCAAGAGACTGAAAGTAAGAGGACTTTCAAACTTGTGTCTTAGTGTTAAAGAAAGGCTGACAGGAACGAAGTAGTTGTTCAGATGCTCAGGTTGTCCCTAGAGAATTCTCACTTTGGAATGTATGGAAATAAAAATTAATGGAAGTTCTGCCTAGAAAGTACATTTTCAGTGAAGCTTTACTGCTGTCAACTGGAGAAGGCAAAGTATGTCAAAGGAAACACGAAGGGAGAATTTGTACTTCAGCCTTTGGACTTCTCAGCCAAGTTTCTCATGTGACTTGGACTTGCTGACCACTTCTTTGTTTTTATAAATTCAGTTAAAGTCCACAGAATATCTGAAGCAAAAAGCATCATTGTTATTTTAAAATCTTGAATTAAAATCTGTATTTCGTTTTAGTATTGCTCTCGGCATACCTTTGGGAAAAGCAGTGCACAAGTTAATAGCCTCAATACCTAAATGCTGGATCATCAACACACCTCAAACTTGTCTTGGAAATAGTTTCTCCTGAAATCAAGAATAGACTTGAATAATTATTTAAGCAAAGGCTCGTTTGTTGAGGCACAAGTCTCAGGCTTAGACTGCCACAGGGATTTAAACTGATAATACATTCAGCCATTCAGAAGTGATAGAGTAGAAGCGTAAGAGATATTGCCTCTTAGCTGAAGTGCAACAGTTCTCTCTGTCTATGCCTTAGCCAGCTGCAATGTGGAGTAAACCCAATTACTTTAGATTGCCTTTGGTTGTGTTTGCTAACAATTAAAGCTAACCTCTATCAGCTGAAGAATGGTAATATATGGCTGAGAAAGGATGACTTCCAATAGTGTTTTGCCCTCTACCATGCTTCAGACAGTGATACGTCAGGAGAAGATGATGAATTTTAGGACTGGAAGCTTGTGACTTGCCATTATCCTGTGTGGCCTGCCCTAGGTGATCCTGCTCTGGCAGAGGGGTTGGACTAGGTGATCTCTAGAGGTCCCTTCCAACTCCTAACACTATGATTCTATGATTATAGTGCTGTGGCTCTCCATCCCTGAGGTTCTGCCCGTTCAGTGTGGTTGCCAACACAATGCAGGCTTCTGAAACCAGAGATGCATTGTGAGGTTGTTCAGCAGTTTTTCCTATCGCCTCTTGTCTGCAGCCATAGTTTGCCTCAGGCCCGACTGTGGATGTGTGTCAGGGTGGAAGATAGGCATGCTTTTATGTCATAATATGTGGTCATAGTGTTCAGTTTACACAATGCCTCCTAGCACTGCTGTGCTTTCTTCAATGGCTAGCAGATTTTAATTGAAACAGAGGTGACATTTCCCTTTCTGAAACCCAGTGCTTGGTCACTGGTATGGTCAACCAGGACCACAAATTCATCTGAGCCAAAAATATGCTGGTAGACAGTATCATCTCATTTGAAAGAGTATACTGCCCCCACCCATGTTAAATAAATAAACACAGTAATTTGCTTGGCAGCCATCAAGATGAAGAGAGGCCAATATACAAGCCATGTTCTCTGAGGCTACTCTGTAAATAGTGGAAGCTGACCCTTTTCTTTCTTGAAGGAAGAGTGGCCAGTATCTGTGGTCTGCAGGAAAGGATTTTGGCCACAGTGTGCTTCTTCCCTGGAGAGATGCTATGTCCAGAAGAGGGATAATTTCAGCTGCATCTCTCTTGGCAGTGTTTCAGGCTGTTCAGCTGTAGCTCCTTCTGTTTATGCGTATTATGTGTTCTGGCACTATTTTTTTTGAGTCCACAGCTGGTGCCTGACTTTCAAACTTCACAGTATTTAGCACTCAAACATGTGAGCCTCGTCTGGGGTCTGGTCCATCATTACCAGCCTGCACAGATTGTTACCTGGAGTTTGACAGTTGACTGGTTGATGTAACATAGTCAGGTATAGATATCCTTTCCAGTATGGGTTCTATTGCATTTTCAGAGATTGTCTTTGCAGTTATAAAGTAGATAGATTGAGCACGAATTTGGCCAAGTAAATAAATACATAACTACGGAGCCCAAACAAGTATAAAGTAGCACTTGAAAAGTGTCAGCTACATTTACTCGAGGCTGTGAAATCAGCTTTGGTTTAGTTCAGAAATAGCGAAAGTGGGGAAACACCACCACTGGGATCAGTAGTCCAGAAGAAGAAACACATATGGTTCTTTCTTCTGTTATCTTTAAAGAAATTACTTTGTTTACCGCCTTTCTGTGTTCATGTACAGTCAGAAATCTTCTTTAGATGGTCTTGCAGGTTAAGTGATACTGATTTAGTTAGTGCATCCTAGAGTAGTCTACTGCTCAGAAAGGCTAGCCCTGGTGTATTTGTGTAACAATACCCTAAAGGTGGTATAAAAACATTTTTGGGGTGAAAATATACAATGCAGCCCTGTGCAGAGTTTTGATTAAAACAGTTTTATCTGAACATGTACCTTATTCCTCTGCATTACAAATGCATATCATAGTCGAATACATTCTGGGTATTTTCTGTGGAGCTCTAATACTGTCAGAACAAGAATGACTTTGGTGGTTACACACGGCGAATGTGCTCACACAGAGACCAAGCAACACCTGCACTGCGCACAAACACCCCCAGCACTTGGTCTGAGAACATTAAGAATGCACGCAACACCTACAGAACATACACAACTGCACTGCACACAACAGCCATATCACGTGGGTATATACAACACACACAGCACTCACACTGCACGCGTGCACTATGCACACACACGCAACCCACACAATTCCCGTGTTGCACACACCTGCTGTGCACTCAACATTTGTATCTTGTATTCGCAGAGACCTTGGTAAGTGAATTCCTCTTATTGTCTGAATTCAGGTAGGGTGGGGTTCAGACGTGTAGTCTGTGCTGCAGAGTAACTTCATGTGCAAAGTGAGTTTAGAGCTCAGGTCTCCTATGCAAATACTCAAATTAATCTGCCTGAGCAAAGGGTTTCACTTGTTTGCTAGCAGTGCCCTGGGTAAATAATGGTCTTCCATACTCCTAATCCCATTAACACCCTTGAGGTAACAAAGGTGATAACTTGTAGAATATTAATAATATTTTTAAGGTATTTACATGTTGGTCATATGATACATGCTCTAGGGAGAGGAATCAATCCTTTTCATTGTGCTTTTCTTCTCTCTTTGGTTTTTGCTCAGCATTTCTTAGAACTATTCCTTCTCCTTTCACGTAAAACAGCATATACTACCTTTTCTTATTGTCTGGATCTCTTTTCCCTGATTCTCTGGAATTACCTCTTCAACTAGGATTCTCTGGTTGTTTTTCATCCACATTTGCTAGAATAGTTTCTTCTTGCAGGAGTTCGTTGCCTTTTTGGTAGCCTTGCTGCCTTATTGGCAAGTCCTGGTTTTGCATCTAATAATTCTACCTTGTAAATAGCACATAATGAAGAATGCAGTAAAAGCATTGCCTCTCCTATTTCTTTTTCTTTAGTTAATCTCTGGCATCAGCTCCTCAAATGCAAGCTTTGTACCAGCCTTTGTGAGCAGACAAATCTCCACATCAATCACAAGTACACCTCTAGAAATCGTCCGCACTAACCCATCTCTTCTCACATATGTGTCATTTAATTTATTAAAAATTTATTTAAAAATTTACAAAATTTAGCTAATTATATTTTATTCACGTTCACCCACACAAACCCTGGGATGAGGGTTGGACTAGATGATCTTCAGAGGTCCCTTCCAACCCCTAACATTCTGTAATTCTGTGATTCTGTGATCCTTTACTTCCATCTAAAAATTTTATATGTCACAGAAAATTAGTATCTTTGGGTTTAGTTTTCAAGAAAGGACATAGGGGATCATTATGCAAATTCCTATTACATGTTTCTGACCTATACCAGAAAACGACGGTTCAGCTATGTGGTGCTTTGCCTAAGAGGGAAAACCAGCAATCTTTCTTGTTCTTTTAATTGATATTAATTTTTTGAGAACCATCTGGGCCCTGAAGATCAAGACTTGACAGTACTGGATACAGGAGGCAATAAATAGAACAGTTCCATACAATTGCTGCCAGATATGCAGGGTTCACATCCTCGTTTCACTAGGTCATTTCATTCTCCCAGTTTTGTAGGTGGAAAGTCTGAAAAGAACAGATCTTCTATGACTTCTCTTCAGTGTACTGAGCTTGAACAGCCTCAGATTATTCGTGTTTCCTCTGAGAGATTTTCCTTTTGGACACCTGAAGTCATAAAACTTTGGCGCTCAACTTTGTGCCTTTGATCATGTCAGTTTGTCTTTGCTTTACTCAGACTGGTAGGAAAGTTGGGGCAAAACCATTTCCTGAGTTCAAACTATACAAAGTTTGAGGAGAACATGTAAGATCAGCGTCATGCTATGACTCTTACTTCTCAGACCTTATTCATTCCTCTAAACTTCCTGTTTGTTAAAGGTTTTTCATAAAAACCTTCCTCTTGGTTCTTTTCAGAGTCTGACATTTTCACAAGTCAAATTAGGCTCTTTAGTTCCCTTTGTGATAACTGATGTAAAACACTATTAAAAGACATCTGCAATGTCATAAAATTAGTCTGATTTGACAAATCTGAAAACAGACCGCCTCTCCCCAGCTGTAGCATTCCAAGCAGCCTAGAAGGTAAGAACACACCATCGTTATTAGGAGACAAATGGTTTGTAACATGGATTTGGGATTTTCCTAACAAATGCCAATTACTAGACAACTGCTTTATGAAATAAATTTGGATTTTTGATAAACAGTGTACATATTAGAAAAAACATGGAACAAATTGATCTACCTAAATCTGACTGTAAAAATGCACGAGGTTTAACACAATTTGCTTCTGCTTGAGAAAGTGGTTACCACGTACACCGTAGCCCATGCTGAGGAAGTGACGCTTTAGACCATAATTATTTCTCTACAGTACATGGCACTAAATACTCTGAAGACAGCTTTATTTTCTATAACTTGGCCTAGAGGTAAATAGAAAGATCATGGTAGACTTATTTTCTGTGCTAATAGCACAGAACTCTTCACAAAAAAAGTTTGCTGGCAAGAAGCTTCACTTTCCTTAACCCCCTTCCCATGCTTGCTTCAGTTGGAGCTGACAGAAGTCATATTTGTTCAGAGGGGGCATCTATCCAAGTTCTGTCACGTCCCATCATGTAGCAGTATATAAAACCAATTTGCTAGTATGAGAGGCCCTCTTTTTCTTTAGGTTGCCTTTGTTTAAATATAAATTACTGAAATAGCCCAGGAACATTCCTCGTGTTATGAGCGTTTGACAAAAATGTGGCTTCCTTTTATTCTAGTTTTCTATTAGGAATGTTCCTTTAAGGGTTACTATAGCAATGCAAGCTGCTATGGAGACTGTAAACATTAATGATGACTTGGAAGTTGACACCCTGCAAAAACATTTCAGTCATTCTAAGTAAGACTTCCAACAGCACTGCCATAATATGCAACTCCTACTGAGAACAGCAGGATTCAGAGTTTTTTAAGAAAATAGCCTATATACTTGACGGCAAAACTGCAATGAAGGGAAAATAATATACTCTGCTTTTGCACCAAACCAAAATTCCTGCTTCAGCATATTCTGATTCTGTATTTGTTATATTTTGGGAGGTCTGTCAGCCCTCTTTTATAACAACATTTGCCTGCCAAGTCCAAACTGGCTCTACATCTCCCTGGAATCAAACTGTTGTTGCTATTGTTGTTGCCTTTCTTTTGCAAATACAAGATAAACGTGCTAGGTTACATGTGGCCATGGATATCATTTATCATGCAGGAAGCTCAGAAACAAACCAACCACCAACCCAACCAGATTCTCATAGGATATTTTGAGAGGACAAAAATCCAAATTTGGGCTTCACTCCAAATTTGGGAGCTTTAAAATTAAAAAAGGAAAATCACAGTTTTATTGAGAAACAAAATTCCTTTGTGGTTTTTACAAATACAGTTTGTAAGGTACAATGAAGAATACTGTCTTCAGTTGCTACCTACAGGAAAGGGCACTTCAGTACAATATCACTACCTGTACCTGTATTTGCTCATGCATGTCTCCTTTGGAGAGCAACAGAGTAGTCGTTAACAAAGCTGAGAAAAAAGGCTAATAGTTCTAGGAACTAATGCCTATTTACTTTTCCTAATGAAATACAATATTTGGGCTTATTATACAGCTTATTTTACATACATAGAACAAGCAGAAATTTATTTAACTAAAAATTATTAAATCAAAAAAGCCCAGCTGAAGACAAATTACAAAATATTCATCTCCCAGGAGCATTCCTTCTTCAGAGACCAAAGATGTTAGTGGTGAGCTGGATCTTTCCTGCCCCTCCTCCTGTGGTACACTGGAGTCTTTTGCACCATAGGTTGTAGGCTTGTTACAGGGTGTTGGAAAGTATTTTGTGGTTTGTGAGGACTCTTGTGGACTAAAGAACTGTTCTGCTTTATTTTCTGTCATTGTAGGAGCCTGGACTTATGGTCCTCTCCAGCACTGTGATTCGAGAAACTTTGTTTTCATTTACAACTGAGTTGATCTCAAGGCTAGATTGTGTTCCCCTGCTGAGATTGCTATGTGTGGACTCTTGTAAATACACCAGCCATTAATTTTTTTACTATTTCTGCTGTTGCACTGACCTTTCACAAGGCTCCAGGTAGGGGCTGTGCCACTTCACCCTTCAAGATTTCCATGTTTAGTTTCAGTTATGGATTAAAAACTTGGACTATTTCAGATTTTAAGTAACTCTATTTTTTTAACCCAATTTGTTTATGGGACAAATCCATAATATTTAAAACCTTGAATTCCCAAAGTAAACAAAATAAATATAACAAATAAATGTTTATCTTCTACTGATCTCTTACACTGAGCTGTCATCTGACATCAGACCATCTGAGCCAAGCACAAATACCCATGGTCCCTGTTCTGAAGATCTCTCAATGTCTTGTGAAATCAGAGTATGGGAGGTGGTAAAGGGAATAAAGAGTTTAATGCACTGCTACAACAATGTCCCACGCAGAACATACCTTGGTTTAGTGACAGGACAGGCATTTTATAAGCATGTCCATCTTCTACAAGGATGGAATTTCTTCATAATTTGGAGAAAACTGAAGATCAGAATTTGAAAACCAACTTGGAGTCCACTGATATAACACTTTTAAGGAACAATGTTGAAGTATGCAGGCTGACATAGGGGTGTCCTCTCAGCTGGTCCCCACATGGATAGTCTTCCTATAAGCCTCACAGGGTTTGTGTGTTGTCCTTAACAAAAAGCAACAGTAGAAAAATATATGTTTTGAAACATATTTTTTTTAATAATGCTGAGTTTTTAATTATTTTCTGTTGTTTGAGAGTTCTTCTGTTGTTGTCTGGACAATGAATGTAGCTTTTATAGGAAATAAGTAGCCAGAGAATAGCCAACTAGTAATAAAAATATGTGTAATGCAGTCATCTACCTCCTTCTAGGAATGGAGTGTTCTCTGAAAGACATGTCAAATATTAGCAGGTCTCTCTAGTGCAGTTGTGCATTGATGTGTTAGACACTTTTCTGTACATTTTCAGCATATTGAGGATATACTTTGGGATTCTAAGGGGATATTGCATGGAAATAGCCTCTGCATATATTGACATTTCTGCCTATTTACCAGTGATAGGTGCTATGCTGGTGATACTGCAATTCTAAACTTCTGCAACATCAAACAAGTGCAAAACTATTGCAGCCTGGGAGGACCCCAGGGTCCAGTCCTTTGCCCTTGTTGGTGTCACCCTGCATGGCTCAGGCCAGCTGCAGAGTGTGGAGACCAGTAATGAAAAAAACAAGGCCTTCAGTGATAGCCAGCAGAAACCTACCAAGGCACTGAGTGTACCAACTAGTGCTGTAACGTTTAGTCTCCCATCCTAGGAAGCTGTGTTCAAGGCTAGCTTTGATAGGAGCAGCTGCATAACCTTGGATTGAGCTGCTGAGAAAACATTTGTAATCAGAAGTGTTGTTTGGACGGCTCTCGTTCTGGGAGCCGTGTTCCACAATGGGCCCTTGCTTTTGGTCCTTATCTTGGCTAGACTGCAGGTGTGCTGGTCTTGTCCTTTTTGCTCTCCTGTTCCTCATCTTACCTTGCCAGTCTGATTTTTTGGCTTGGCTTCATACCTTCCTCACCCCTACAGATGTGCCGAGTAGTCAGTGGGCTGTGGCTGAACCTAGCTGCTGCCACTGGTATCTTGTTTGGGCATTTTAGGAATAAGCCTCTGTCATGAGGCCACACTTCTGTCTGCCTTGCCATTCCCTCAGCTACCTGCTCACCCTCTCTTGCATATGTTTTATATATTCAGCAAAAACTCTAGAAATATAGAGGCAAGTGTGTTATTTGTCTAGACTGCAATTTCATGCAGGCGAACTGCATCAGGAGCAGCCCATCTCTTGCCCTTCTGCCTCCTTCTACCTGGGCATCAGAGTGGAAAAGCAAGGTCCTTCACTGCATGGGGTAGGTGATTTCACAGCTGCTCTAGCCCATGTCAGAAGTAAAGGGGGAGAAGGAACAGAGAGTAAAGTGGCCTTCCATTTATTACCTCGACTTACTTCTTCCCAGTCTATTGACTTGAGAGAAGCATTTCCAGCCCTCCACTGCTGTCCATGTCTCTAACAGTTAATTCCACTAAGAGTGTAAGACAAACTCTGGGGCCCCGTAGCTTGCCTGCATGGAGAAGTGAAAATTAAGTAAGACTCCGTACGTTGATTTTCTGCTAAATCAGCACATAGTCATGATGAGTGATATACTTGAATTCTTTTCAAAAACGACACCAAAAAATATTGTAATACCATGAAGCATTGTGAAACCATTAAGCTAACTATAATTTCCATGTTCTCAAATCATCTGATTTTGTTGTGGGGCCAGAATTTCCTTTGTGGGACTCCGCTATCTGTTTCTCTGGTTGCAGGACCCCCACCCAAGACCTCCTCAGCACAACATCCATCCTATCCTACCCCTTCTTCCAGAGGCCATGGAAGAATTTCTTCCTCTGGAAGCTGGAGGACCTCTACCAGATCAGGAAATGGAGATACCTTACCTCCTGCTAGACCTTTCACACCATGTTTCCCACTAAATTGCTTTAGTGGAGGACTCACATTCAAGGTACCTCTTGATTGTTTGCCACAGTGAGGACAGACCTCAGAACTTCTACATGTGCAGCTTTATGAGTGTCACTTGTTCTGGGAAGTGCAGAGTGACTCACACATCACTTCCAGGACTGAGACTATAATTGGTTCATGGAGAAGTGAAAATTGAGTAAGATAACTATGACATACGGATATTTGTTCTTTAACAGTTCAGTGTTACAGATGTGGCAATATGAGGAACTGAGTGTACCGGATTTCTAAATCATCTAGCTTGTGAATATTTTTCTTTTCTTTCAAGGAGACTTGACTAAGACAATATCGATTGTTGACTGGTTATTTTCAGTGTATGCAGCTCCTGTTTCTGCTGCCTTTCTGTTTATCAGGAGGTGCACTCCTAACAAGGAGAAGTGCCCGAAGAATATAACTATCTTCTTGAAAACACATATTACTTGAAGTGATGTGATTAAATGTGTATGTAGTGAACTATGTGCTATGCACATAATGAAGACAAATTAGTATAGATATAGAGGGAAGATATATTTGATATTCAGTAGGATTTAAATAAGAATTGTTGATCTCAAATGGAAACTTGTATTTACATAATAGGAAAACAATTCTTCTAACATATATAATTAGTGACCAAAATTCAATAGCTACGGAGATGAAGGAGATTAACCTTTTTGTGGTAATAAATCAAAACAAATTACAACTAGCGTGTTTCATTTAATTGTATCAGTAGCTGCAGTCATGATTTTTAATTTGGTATTTTATACTCATTTGTTCATTATATTATTCATCCTGCGTGCTGTCTGTCAGGGTGATCTTTTGTTTGTATAGCAATGGAGATCTAATATGCATTCAGTTAATAATATATACGGAGAAGCAATTGACATACTGCAAAGAAAACGTTCTATAATCTGATTGGAAAACAATTCAGAAGTTGCATAAATGGACCTCATAAAAATAAATCAGTTTATGGTATGGCATTGAAGAAAAAAGTCCCTACAGATTAAAAGTAAATGGGTTTTGGACAGATGTAGTTATTCATTTGTGTCTAACTACAACAATTATCAGGGCAAAAAAATCTCACATATATTGGCAAAGGAAGAGTTAAAGTCATCTGGAGCCTGGGAGGAAGAGGAGGACATTCTGCATTCTGTGGCAGATCTGACTCAGCTGGAGGATGTGCCTAAATGAGCTGTATTCCCTAGGCTAAGGGTGGAAAGGTTTATCTATCATGAGCACAGCAAAGCAGCTTTAATGTGATACCTACCTACCTGTGGCCAGTTCTGGGCTCTGAAGGTCTGTGGGAGCTGCTGAAGCCTTCTTCACAGCTTGTGGATCTTTGCAGTGCATGTTGCTATGATAGGAAGGCTGCAAATCTTTGCGTTTTCTTGGAAATTGGAGATCTTTTGGAGATTTCCATGTTTCTCTTTGTATAGGATGATAAACATAGCTGCTTAGGCTAGATGTTGCTGCAAATCCACGTGCTTTTTTAAAGGGGACTCTATTGGTGCCATATAAAGAGCGTCTGTCTTTACAGAGCTGTAGGGATATTGCTGCCTCATGGGTTTAAGTTTGCAAAATTTGGGTGTAATCTCCATGTGGCAGGGGACTCGGTGGCTGGTCTTCAGTTGTAAGTGGCAGTACCCATGCAACACCACTCCGTGGTCAATGGCAGGAAAATGTCTTATGTAACAGTAACATTGTGGATACATATAGCTGCACTCCATCCCACGTGTCTGGTGATATCAGGGCTGTGTTGAAAAAGATAGTAATGAATATTTTTACGACTGTCATTTTTTCTACTGCATGAGGAGACAGGTATCACATGCCATAGATAGCATTTTTCTTGCAGGCATCTCTGAATTACTATTGAAGATTTAACTGCAAGTGCCATGCAGCCAGGATGGTGCCAGTCATCAGCTGAGAGATGTTCAAAACTAGTTGAAAGAAAGTCTTTGTGAGATAACTGTAGAAATAAATCCTAAAGAATGCAACTGAAAGGATCAGATAATACTTGTGATTACTCCAAAACTTTCAGTTATGTGTCCCTACACTTAGATAAAATGTGACATCAGGGTATAGTGTACAAATAGAACAGATAATTCTGTGCTTGCCATGAATCTGGGTTAATGAGATTACTGCATGCGTTCTTGGCTTACTAAAAGACAATATCATAAGACACAGTTTTGCAGCTCAGTATTTACAGATGCTGAAGATTTGTGTTTAATTCTGAGGAGGTGTTGGCAAGTGCAGCTAAAGGAGTAGTGTGGATTCCAGTTTGCTCCCTGCAGGCAAGAAGAGTTAGATTCAGCCCTTCTATTTTTGTGTGTAGCTCTCCTTGGACTTCAACCAGAACACCAGAACATTTGTCCAGGTCGGAAATTTCATCCTGGAAAAATGTTATTTGTAAGGCTGTGATGATATAGTTGTTTGGGTGCTGGTTTTCTATAGAGCATACAAGTCTGTGAATATGAGAAACTGCTTGTTGTGAATTTATGTGGATCATGAGAGGTAAAATGAAGTTAATTCACACTGAAACCACAGAACAGACATTCTATTTGCCTGCTAGAAAATTTTAGGTGTATTTATTATCCAGCAAAGCTTTCAAAGCCAAATCAGATGTTTATAGGTGAAGTTAAAGTACGTACATTAGGTCAAGGAAGCTGAATATAAACATGGTGGAGTCAGACAGCAAAAGTGCTGAGCTTCCACAGGCAGCTGAGAAGCAACTACACACAGAGGCGTACTCCATTCCCAGACACGTAAGCTACTCAGTATTAAAAGATGTGCAGGTTCTGTCATGAAACTGCAGGAATTTCTTAGTAATCCAGATTTATTTGGTGTAGAAAAGAGATGGCCAGGGAGATGTACCCAGGGAATTTAAAGTGAGGTTTATAGAAAGTAGGCTTAAACAAGAGAATTGGTTCTTTACACCACAGAGCTCCTTGCCAAAGTAGAAATACACTGGAAACCATGTAATCCTTGGCTTCCCAAAATTCTTCTCTTACTTCTCTACTTCTGTTGTTTACACAAATTTTCTATCTGATCTGCTGTATCTCCTCAGGTTGTGCAAGCACTTTGTGCAGTACTCATGTTCTTTCTCCTGTATTTAAAGGGAGTAAGTTTTATTTTTATAGTAGTATTTATAGTAAAAGAAGCAAAAATATATCATGGAGAAACACAGAGCTGTGTAGCAAAACTCATCTCTTTGTGGAAGATGGAAGCTGGACTGAATGTGCTTCTCTTTTACAAATGCCTGTTTTGATAAATTTGTTATTGGGATATTGCAATATTTTTGGATGGGGGAAATGAGAGCACCATAGGATAACCTGAAATGGAAGAATTATTACTTGCCAAGCATGACCGGTATTGGAGCAGTTACCAAACAAGGTTCTGTCACCTGTTACCAAATACGGATTCTGTGGGACACAATAATAAATTCTTTCTGTGAAAAAAAATATTTAACTGAGTCTCTACTGTTGACCTTTTGTGTCACCCCAATCATTGCATCAGAGAAATCTTCTCACAGTGCATTGACTAGCTCAACAAACACCATAATAATTTGATGAAGCTACAGCTATTTCCCTTCCTTTGCTGAAGACGTCTCTGCGTAAGATAAATCTGTTTGCTCTTTTTCTACTGTATGTCATCTGCAGTGGTTCTGTCAGACAGAGACATTTGGCAAAGTGGCTTGAATTTAAGCAGGATTAAAATTACCTTTAATTACAATCTGAGTCCTCTCTGTACCTCACACTCTCATCCAAACAGTGACATTACAGTGCTGAAAAATTGTCTTTTCTATAATAAGCACAAATAAGTACTAACATGCTGCCACTTGTTGAGTCCTCTAGAGAGCAAGAGGGAAAGGAATGGGTCCAAAGTGAGAAATGTGTCATGAGAAATGTGTCATTGCCTTAACACAGATGTTTATTGCACATGTGCAGAAATGGCGGGGGCAGGAATGGAAGGGAAAGAAATTGCTGAACTAATCCAAGAATAGCTTGTCCAATATCAGAGGAAGATGATAACATGAGACAGATTTCTCACATTTCCTTATTTGCTATTGTACAAAAATAACCAAGTGTGACAGTCGCCTCTGTACTGACCTTACGGAGAAATTCCTACAAACAAAAAATTCCGTTCAATCTCCATTCCACATAGTGCTTGGAAAACAGATATTGTTTGGACTCAATACCTCTGGGCTGTGTTCACTTAACTAATGCTGTTGTTTTCCTAGGAAGTGAGGTCCATGTGGATAATTAGGCCATGGAATAGTTATGTGAAAGGTAAAAGCATTCTAAGGAAAATCAAATTTATCTCCACAACGTAAATATTACAAACTAAAAGAGTTTAGCTGAGGGCAACATTTATTTAATATGCCCACGAGGCAAATTCTTTGCTGAGTCATAGTGCAACATACTATATATTTAAAATCAAAGTCAGTTGCAAGCTGAAATGAAAAGCTCTGTTGATACTAAATCTTGGCTTTGACTCAGACTGTAGTATTATGTGATGAGGAGTCTACTCAAACTTAATTCTACCTTTTTAAAGTAGACGTGACCTGATGCAGATACAGCTTGAGTGTTTAATGGACTGTCCAGTATATGGCACTTCAACAACATTTCTGTTTTGTAAGGATCTTAATCCATTTTCTGTAAATTTTTTTAATTCTTCATGATTTTATTTTTAATTTGGAGCATTAAGTGTCTATGTGTGTTTTCTGTATTTGGAATAAAACAGAAACAAACCAAAAATGGTTTGGGGACCACAGTAGAGGGGTTTATATCCAACACTGCAATGCAAAAAAAATTGGCATAAGGAGTCTTTTTTTCTGCCTTCAGTGCCAAGGGATCTAAAGGAAATAGCTGTAATGGGCATCTGTAAACAATTACTAAACTTTTTAATGGAGTTCTACAATGTTATGAATCTGCTCTGCTGCTTCAAAAGTGCTGATTTTTATTCTTTGGAATTAATCCCTTCCTTCTTATAAGTAAATCCTGTGTACCCAATACAGCTCAAAGACCAAAGACCACTGTTTCTTTCTGTAAAGCTGGAGTTTTCAGAATTGACTGTTACATTCAGATTTTGTCTTTGAGGCAAAGAAAGAAGAAAACTAAGAAACTGTTCTCCCATATGTTTTCATTTCTGCTCTCCAAAACACTTTTCCTATTTTTCCCTCATCTGCTTCAGTGTTCAGAATTTCAAAGCAGTGGAAACTGGCTGCAGGAGTGGGAAAGAGGGAGAGTTGTGTACTTTCGGCAGGAAAATCTCAGTTCGTACAAACAACATGCTTCTTTCCACCTGAAAGGAACTGATTGAGCAACACTGTCTCTAAGTCGTCTTCTGATCACTGAGCTGGAGAATTCACGGTTAGTACTGAGTTCACAAAACAATTTGCTGAAAATGTTTAACCCCTTACAAAAGTTTGTAACACCTAGGATTTGGGAAATGGATCAGGGGACAATAAGTCAAAACTAAACAGAAAGGTCAGCATAAACTGTCAAGAGATAAAAATGTTTTGGGGGAACACGAACAGCAGTAGTCTGATTCCTCACAAAGCCATTAATGACTTCGTGAAAGAGAAGAGAGGAACTCACTGCATTCCAGACATGTCTGTAAATATTACACTAGTCTATTTATTACTCAGTGGCCTAAAGTCACATTATATAGACTATTTGAAGGTCAGCAATTATAAAGACTCCTAGTCATTTTTTAACTATTTGCTTTTCTTTCATTGCTACAGTAAAAAAGTAACTTAGACTACTGATTAAGCCATGTTAAGCACAAGGGTCTGATAGAGCAGTAATGACCGCACCACTAGGGACAGAAGATTGCAAAATGCAGACAGAGGAGAGAATAGTAAACAGAAGAAACAAGGAAGCTTCTTGGTCATTCCTCTTTCTTGTCCCAAATGTCCTCCCCACAACTTCTAGATGCAGATTTCTTGTAGACTTATTCTTTCTTGGCTCCTCCATAGATTTTTTTTTTCAAAGTTTCTAAGTTTTATTTCACTGCAGAAGCAAAAACTTTCAAACATATATCAAAACCTCACCTTTTTCCTGAAACTTAGATCTTTGCGTTATGGCTAGTCACACAACACAAAATGATTGTCCAGTATATCGCATAAGTACTGAAGTCTGGGACTGAAAGACACCAAGATGCAATCACATAATTGTGCTTCAGCTGATGTGAGGTCACTATTAAATGGTGATCCACAATGAGGACCTCTGTTTCTTTTTACGAAAATTAATGTAATGCTAAACAAAAATACTTGAGGATGGTAGGACAAGAAGCGATGGTTTTCAGGGTTTCATCACATGTTTTTTTTGTTGAAAAAACAGGTCATATACATAACATATATGACTATTTTCATAGAAAATCAGTTTCCTACATCTAACTTATGTCAATGTCTTTACTTCCAGGAAAGGCATTTTCTGGTGGAAAATAATGACCATCCACCAGAGTTACTCAAGATATGGAAGAGTTCCTACGTAGTTAAGATCAATGAGGATACTGATATCTCTCCAGGTGTCTATTTGCATGGGTAAATGACCAGCTTGTGGTACTATTGTCCTGAACTTATACTGTTCAGAAAATCTATGTTGTTTTACTTCCAGTATCCAATTACGAGCTCACAGAAAAAAATATAACTTAATTATGGAAGCTAAAAAGCTCATGTAAGGTAATTGTTTATTTATGGGCACCATTGTTCCTGACTGGTTGCAGCACAACAGTTTCCTTTCAGTCAGGATATATGGCATAAGTCTATCTGGCCAGATATGTTTGTGGTCTCTTTGACAAAAAACTACTTTCAGAAATCTCTGGGATGGATCAGGCATGTCCATACTGCAGGCTTTAGAGATGTGAAAATAGTGACCTCATACTCTGCAGGGCCAACTTTGATAAGACAAAATTATAAAGAGCTATATCACATATATAATATGACAAATAATATATAGAAAAAAGAAAGAATCTTAATTTGTAGAAATAAATTAGTCATCTTTGTCTCGGTATTTATTTTCCATGAATGCCTCAGCTTTGCCCAATCCCATTTATACAGCAGCAGGAGTCTATTATCTCCTAATGAACAGTGGTGATTCACATCAACATTGTCTCTTAAGTAGTATTATAACAATTGTGTGAGAAAACTCTTTAACAAAAACCAGAAAAAGCCAAAGACTTTTTTCGTTTTTTCACTTTGACTATGCACAGCCATAGACATCTTCTAAATTATGAATATTTTTCAAAAATGTGTAAACTTCCCTTTTTTAGTATAAAAGAAGAATCAAATAGATTCTGACCATATTTATTTATAGTGAAGCAGATTTACATCTTTTAAACTGAAATTTGTGTTAAGAAAGCAAATAATTTCGTATTTTCAGTTTACCGACTGCATGATGCAAAAGGTTTTATATGAAGTCTACACACAGGCATTGCATAAATAATTTCTATAATAATTTCTACATCAGTTTATTACAATATTTCAACTCTTTTGTCTGGAGGCATAACACTGGGCTGCTAAACTAAAGAGCAGTTAATTGATCTAAAATAAATTACTTCTATGTATTTGACCTCTAGTTCTTATTTCTTTAAATTGAAGCTCTTTGAGTCTCTGTGCCTTGAGCTGTCCAGTCTTTGTGCCTAGCATATCCTTCTTCTAGAGATGAATCAGACTTAGAAAGTAAAACGCCAAATGAAATTGTTGTTTTATTTCATTGAGAGTTATGGCGAGTAGATAAAAGTAAAATTTAGGGTTGCAATTCATGTTCTGTAAAGATCCATTGCCTGAATTAGGGCACATCCACCCATAGTATGGCATAGTGCAAAGGTTCCTGAGAAACATCTGTCCTCAAACAGGGGCAGAATAGCGGTCCCAGAGTGACATTCGGACAAGGTAATTGGTCTGAAAGCCCTGATGCCTCTGGATTCCTTCAGGGAGTCCAGAACTCAGCACTCTTGTGTCTAAACTTCTTCCCTGGTAGTGACTTGAATACCTCTGTCAGAGCTGAAATGCGAAGTGAAAAATCTCATAGGAGAACTGAATGTTACTTTTCTCCAGGACATAGTTTACTTGGGCTGGATTGCATTAAAGAGCCTCCCTTCACCAGGAATTGCCTTGGGATTCCAGTTCCCCAAATTAGATACCTACAGTCTCTCTTCAGAAAAGGAATACAGCTCCTTCTTTTTTTCTTTTTTCTCCTTATAAAAATGCCTCTAGAGGAGGAGGTAATATCAACCGTTCCCTATGTAACTAGCCAGGTGCTAGACATCCATGCACAAGCTCCCCTTCTGCTGAAGAGAAGTGTTTTGAGTAGAGAATGGGATGTTTAGTGGAGCGAGAGGGAGAGATCATGTGTAATCTCTTCCAGTGAAGCTCTTCCACTTGCTGTGGAAAAATGAAATTCCAGGTATCAGCGGGGGCACATGCGTCTCTCAGTTGGCAAAAGGGTATATATCTGCTGTGGAGAATATGGGTTTCATATTTTGGTTTCCCAGGTTCAGAGGAGGAGTCTGGGACCAGGCTCCTGCCTGAGTGCTTTAACATGGAGCTTTTATCTGAACGTAAACCTCTGTCCCATCTCTTTCTGGCCATGCTTTTACAGATTCTGATCTTCTGCTGCGTTCAGATTGTGCTTATGTTAAGATCGATGCATGAAAGAACCTAATCTCAAAGAGGACATAAGTGCTGAATGACTAAGACTGTTTTTTTCTAGGTATGCTGAAAACCAGAACTTTAATTGCCTGGAGGCCATCAGCACGAAAAACTAAATCAATTACAGATTTTATGTGGTTCTTCATTTGGCAGCAACTCTGTATGGATTTTTAGGAAACCAGTTCTGGCACTGGAGCTTCTCTCTGCAGAGAAGATAGTGCGAAGCAGATTTCTTGCACACTAGTTAAAGGCTCTACTCTGACTTCCCAGATAGATTTTATGCTGCCTCAAATTAACTATAAAAGGCAGCCACGGTCTCTTTGGGCTTTCACAAATGTGTCACTGTTCATAGGCACAGCAAAATGTACCCATTGAGTCCCACCTTTTGTGAAGACACTCTTGCCAAATTTCTTTAACTGCTGCCCTTGTCTCAGGAGATCACATTCATGTTCGTAGTCTGGTGGGTACACAGAAGGTCTCGTACCTCCTGGAAGACAAGCTTGTGTGCAGGACTACTGCTCTTAACTTGGATGTAAGATGTGCTGCTTGTTTGCAGCCTAGTTGTTCTGCACCAGCTGTGTGCGTGTGTCCTGGTCTTACACGTCAGACAGCCAAGGCAAATATAAATAATCTGCAGATTCTGCCAGTCGGTCTGCCAGCTACAGAGCTAATTAAGGCAGTTGAAGTTCACTTTGGAACAAAGGTGCTACAAAGCTACAAACATTTGCAGTTGTCACGATCTAACAATCTCGTCTTTGGCAAGGCTTGAGTTGACTTCAGTGCAGAGTTTCATGCCACTTCCATTCAAGTTATTCCATGGAGAAATACACTGCTGAGATATTTTAAAACTGGCTGCTAGACTTGAACTACTAAAAAAATCCAAGAATTAGAACATAGTATGATGTAGCTCATTCTTTCCAATTAGGATTGTCATTAGAAGAATATAATTTATGATTTTAGGGCTTTGACTGAGTAAATTCCCTCTGAAAGTAAAAGCATGAATTCTGAACTCGGAATATTTCAGCTCTGTTGTCTGTAAGGATAAGTAAACTGATTTAAGGTTACATGGATGCATATGCCAAACTGCTTGAACTACTAGGTACAATACAAACCATTTTGGCTTTTGCAATTTAAAAACCACCAGTCTCTTTCATTATTGCTTGCAACTTCAGACACGCCATTGTTGAATACAATTATTCCTAATTCAGCAAAAATAAATTATTTGTAACAAGAGATCAGACTAGAAAACAACCCATTTACATTAGACAGTTTATATTTGTGGAAAATGCCTTCCAAAAGCAAATGTATTCTGCAGAAAGGAAACAGCTGAAGCATCCTGTATTTCTCTGCGGTTCATCAGTACTTATTGCCAGCACCAACATCATATACTTTCAGAGCTCTGTTTTTCTAATTCTTATGTTATGGCTTTTGGGGTTACATCAGGCAAATCAGTGGTATCAAAGTCCTACATACACGTTGGTGATATGAATTTGGATGTTTTTTCTTCTTTTTTTGTCCTTGGATAAACAATTGCAAAACCTTTATCAAGTTATCAGTCTTCCATGTAAAGAAAGGAACATAATAAACCCTCTTTTTTTGTCTTTTCAGGAACTGAGGAGAACACCATAACATCCAGGTAGTAGAATAACAGTGTAAGAAATCATTTACACACAGAAGTTACTAATGGCTGAGAAGTGATAACAAAATGTTTCTGCCATGTGTGTACTGCTTGTTTTGGTTAGAACATGTTTTGAAATACGCTTTAAAGATCCCTCAAGGATGGATTTGTTTTTGATGTTGCAAGAATCCTTCGTGGCTGCCCTTTGCACAAGAACCTCATGTATATTGGTGATGGGAAATCCTTGCTTCTGAGAAAGTCTTGAAAGGACATTTAAAGCATTTGAGTTAGTATTTTTTTGTGAAATTAAGAGTTTAGGTCATATGACCTGTGGGACATCTCTAGAAGAAAAGGTAGGCTTCAGAAAAGAGATGAGCTTGACTTGTTTGCAATGGCATTTTTCCTCTGTTTTACTAGTTTTTTTTTCTGTTGAAATCATCCATATGACATTCAAGTAGCAAAACAGCTAGTCAGATTGTGTCATCATAAGAGATCTAGATTTGTAATTTTATGCAAGTAAAATTATCACTAGTGATGAGATGGAAAAGCCCAGATGGGAAACACCTTAAAATCAGAATTCAGTAGTGTTTTATGTGAGTTTGATGAAATTATTCTCAAGGTAAATTCAGGGATTCAAAATTTAATGCAAATTTTCTTGATTTTTATTTCTAAAACCATGACCATTACAACTAATGCCTATTCTAGGTATTTTTCTGTTTATTTCCTCTGAGTTACAAATTAATTTATTTCATTTTAGCTGCTATGTCAGAAATTAAAAATAATTTTCCTCTGATTCCTCAGTCATATACTGTAATAGATCTAATTCCACGTTTTCTCATTCTATTTAATGGTAACTAGTATAGCACTAATGCTTTCAAAATATTCTATCAAAATTACACCTGTGATATCAAGTTATTGCTCTGAGAAAAAAAGTAAATACGTTAGGCCTAACTTAAGTATTTTTTTCAAACTGCTACAACTCCATTTACTTCAATAGACTTTTTCTGGATTTACACCACTCTAATTTGGATCATATTAGAGGCCTTGACTAAACTTGAAGTTTTGTGGATCATGAAAATTCATTTTGCCTGGAGGCAAATAGTAACCTTGCCTTCATCCTGCACCAATATTTACTTTGTAAATCAATAAACTCTTGTGTTTAATCACTCCTGTTGAAGTCAATATCTGTTTAGTGTCTCATACTACACACTATTACTGCCAAGAGTAAATTTAAAATCTACTTTTTATTGAAATTCTGTGGTGAAGTGTCTTTCTGTGATATTAACAAACATTTGGAGACATTATTTACAATTGCTCTCCAAGTGTGTGCTGCAGTTTTACAAGTAGGCTTCATTAGTAATGTTATTATTACTCTGCTATCTTTATTATTCTAGAATTGATGGAATATGATGTAAATATACATATGGAGGACTCTTGTCCTCCATACAGGGTTTGATAGCTCCAGGTGGCTCCCTGAAGGCTAACTTGCACTTAGCATCTGTGGCCTCCATAAGCTTTCTCTAGAGTCTGTAGAGGCAGATGCTCCTTTAAATGGAGAACTGGACCCTAAGTGAGCAATTCAGATGTAACCAAATTAGATGTAAGCCTGTCAGATGTAAGCAGCTTTGCTCTCGCTGGCTGGTATGGTGGGCACGGTGGTAGCTCAGCATATCAGGCTATGCTTAGCCTCTGCAAATGTTCTTTGCTGGCAGACACCCCAGTCCATCATGAATATCAATTATGTCACCACCAACAACTAAACTAGGGCCCAAGCCTGAAAAACATTCATGTGCTTGCATCCCTAGCATAAGCAGCACTATTTAGCCATCAGCCAGGTTTCTCTTCACTATATGCAGTAAAAAAAAGAGTTAAAAAAGAAGAAGAAAGGACTAAGAAGGCAGCTACTGTCCGAGCCAGTCACAATTTAGGTTAATAGCAGGGCATAACAGATACATGAGATGGGAAATAGGGCATTTATAGAAATGTAAAAAGAAATGTAAAAGAAATGTAAAAAGAAAGAAAATTGATTGGAGAGTTGCAAAGAAATGTAAACACACACTGACTGTTAGTCCATTCTGCTTTAACTCTTCGCCTCTTTCAAGATGTATTTACTATGCTCTTAAGAACAGACCAAAAAAGCTAACTCAATGCTGTGTCATTTCACACTTTATATAGCCAGTCACCATTTGGTATTGCACGATGGGAATAAAAACAAAAAAAACCATAAAATATATTTTAATGAGACATATTATACCATAGATATAATGAGTATTTTTTTCAACCACAGATAAGACTGGAATTGTTTATTTCCTCGTAATACAAATGGAGACTTTTGAGGCCAGTCCATTTCATTCAGCTCCATTTCATTCAGCCATTGATTTCAATCAAATTTGGTGCAAGTTCTTCCTGTCTGAATAGAAAGGAAGGCTGAAGAGAAGTCATGGTTCCCTTGGAATCAGGCACAAAGTCTTCATCTTTCAAATCTCAGAAGATATCTGGAAGGAGACAACTATAATTATTTCCATTTTACAGAAGGGAAAACAGAAGATCAGTTAGGTTACCCAAGGTCTCATGGCACATCACTGAGAGTGTTTCCTGCCTTTCAGATACAGACCCAAAGCCTGCTGTAGTCACAGAACATTACTGTAGTCATCTTGCTGTTTGAGACATCAGCCTTATTCTTCTAAGGTCTTCAACTAGTTTCTCTCCTATTTTTAAATAATTTGTACTCAGATGTGAATGATGGGAGTCATACAAGTGATCCAAGGTGTCTGTTTCACCATCAAGTAAGTGAGAAGCACTGTAAAATGTGAAATAAATATCATGCATTTGGTAATCTGAAAAACAAGCTTGGTATTATTTTCATCTTTTTTATTCTCCCTTTTGTCACAGTACTTTTTTTTAAATTCTCTCTTTTCTTTTATCTTTATCTGTCTGTCTCTCTCCCTCTTTCTCTCTCTTCTCCCCTTTCTCTCTTTCTGTCTTGAGGCTAGCACAAGTACAGCTGTTAAAAATAATACAAATTTTGTTTTTCTAAATATTTAAACAGGGACATTCCTTGATATTTTTCAGCAGCCAGCATAATGATGTGGTTGAATATTAGATGAAAGAAGATAAATATCACTGTCCCTTACGCCTTTGGCTGAGTCACAGGATCCTTTTCATGACAGCAAAAGCATTTTATAGAAATCTTTTTACTCTTTTAAAATAATGTGTAAAGCAGGCTACTATTTCTTCTGGTAGTAACTTCTTATGGTAGCAGTTTATTAATTCTGAAGGATTCTGTATAAAAAGTTTCAGAACTTTTTTTCAGAATCTGCAAACATATACAGAAAGCAGCAAAACAACAAGGTACACACCACCATTTTAAAAGGGAATAACCACAGGTATCAATGCAATGTTTTTCGTTAATGTTAGAGCAATAGGCTAATGATATCTTCTTTACTGAAATATCTGTTTAAACCTTTCGGTAGCTGTACTTCTCTATGAAGTTGTACTGCTACAGGTGAACATGAGGAAATCCTGGGAACTTCTTTGAAGCCTGGGTCTCCTGACACCTATGCGTAATAAAATAATGATGATACCTACAGATATATGTGGACTTGATCCTGATCTTAGACCATGTAGCCAGCATTCCAGCTTTAACCTCTTGGTTACCTCCACTGCCTCAGTACCATACTGAACCAGGACCTCAAACTGTTGGGAGAGACATCTCTTGGTATAATGTCTGTGTCCTGCCCTTGGCAGGAGGGACGAGGAGCAGAGCACTTGCTCTCACTCTGTGTCTTACAGGGCACTTGGAGAGTGTGCAGCCAGGCTGAACAGCTCTCCCTCACCCTGACTCCAGCATGGCAGGGAGCTCTGCTAGCTCCTAGGGTGCTTTCACTCTTCACTTTGCAGGTACAAAATGGAAGTGCCTTACTTTTTCTGCTCTCAGTGTCCCACAATTCAGGATTTTTTTTTTCTTTTTTTCAGTAATGGTGAAGTCTCCTTTGCTTGATGAGTTCTACAGATTTTTTAGACATTTCAGACCTGTTGTAATAGCATTCCTCTTGCTGAAACCAGTGGAAACCTTTCCTTTCTGTTGACTTAACTGAAGCGGCTTGGGCCAGTGGCTTCCATCCTGCATTTCTGTTTCCTTATTTTGCCCATTTACTTTTCCTCCTATTGACAAAGGTTCCAGGTCACTGTAGTAACCTCAAAATCTTTTTAAGCACTAGGTAGTAGCAGTACCTGCTGTCATTTTAATTGACAATGTCATAATATTCAATAGTGCCAAAAGTGAACTGTGGTTGCTCTTCTTTCCTCTCACTTTCCACTGATTGGATGATTAAAGAGCCAAGACCTCGAAGTGTTGCAACATCCTGGTGTTGCTGCTATGCTGCCTGCTTAAATCTGGCCTGTTTACCAGTAGTGAAGTCGGCTAAAGGCAATTATTATGCCTCAGAGTTGGGGGTGGGTTGAACAGTGGAAGTGATGAGGAGTGAGAATGATGGCTGTGGCTCAAGCGCCAACCCTGGGATGGAACTGAATTTTTGTTTTGCTGTAATTAGCACAGGGGGGTGGAATTGGACAACATTACCCATCTTAGCACCATTACAAATTATTTCCAGCCCTTCCAGAACCCTGTGGAATTTCAGTATTGATTTCTGTAGCATGTTCGCATATGTCAATGAGTGTCTCCAAAACTAACAGGAGAGGTATCAGGGCAGGGAAGCGGAGGAGGAAAAGACAAGCAAGAAAACCAGCTGAGTATTCCTGCCAAGTTCTGCTAAAATTGTGCGACTGGCTCTGCTACGCAGGTCCCATGGCATTTGCTGGTGAACTGTAATAAACTACGGGGGTTTAATTATTAGCACCAGGGCCTATGGTTGCTGCATAGCCAGCTGGGAAATATAAATGTCATACTAAAAATATATCAGTTAGTATATTTTTCTCACCATGGAACTCTCTGACAGAGAGAGCGTGTACTCTGGACTTGAATCAGAATAGGCTGGGACATCCCTTTTTCTCATCTGAACATCCCACATACTTCCTATTTTTCCATGCGCCCTCTCCTTGGCAACCTGGATAAGTCTTGCTACTGCAGCAATATTGAACACTGTCACCACTGGTATAAGGCAAACCTTGAGTAGTTCAGGCTCACCTAAATTTGGGTGCTGTGATGGACTGTCACCTTTAAGTGGGCTGAGGAAATATGATGCTGCCCTTGAAACTGGTATGAGACCAGTGATTGCACCCTACAGAAGTCAAAGCCTCAAGAGTAGAGTTTGCATGACTGCATGTGGGTGAACCTTTCCAGCCTAGCTCCTCTGTAGGTGTAATTCCAGCCCTGGTGCTGAGGGACAAGGCTCTCCTTGCTGTTGCCCTGTGAAGTTCTGGGTATCTAGGCAGATGTATGATCAACCAGTAGACTCTCCTCCTGGATCTGCCAGCTTGTTCCACTATCTGGACCCCTTCAGCCATAGGTCAGCCTGAACTGAGGCCCTCCAGCAAAGCTTGTTGGTGTGGTGCTCACCTCCTCCTTTTTTCCTGCACTTCAAAATGACCTCCATCTTCAAATCATGGCATATAAATTGCTGATAGCTGAATTAGGTGTATGCAAGTACTTATTCTTTGGTTTCCAAGATCACAGCAGTGATAAATAGGCCCAAGAAATAAACAAATATCATCCCAGATAGATCCTTGCTGCTTTGCAGTATTACACATAGAGTTTTGCTTTGTGGCTTAATAATTTAATATCTCTCTTATCCTTTTCCTCATTAGTGCTGATCAAGCAAAACCACTCAGACTGTCAGCAAAAGGAAGCCACTATTATTTACATTAAATTTTGACCAAGTGAACGCCCTGATAAAGTAGGTCACAGAGGACACAGATCCTGCTTGATTTTTCTTCCAAGTCCTCTGCTTTTTTGTAAAAGATATTTACAAATGTACTTCGATTTCTACATGTAAATGACTTTTTAAATACACAGGCAAGTTCAAATAAATGTCTGCTATTGTTTTAAGAGGCAATAATTACTACGAGACAGAGTAGTTCATGGAGATTTAAGTGCTACTTCTTAATAGCCCATTGGTTAATAATAAGTGCTATGGTTTATTACAAAAAACCTCAAGTAATAACAATGAAGGTTGTGTAGGCTTCCTAGAATGACATCAGTAACTGAAGGAATAACAAGCATTGTCATGATAAAATGAAGCCTGTAGATTTTGCAGTTAAATGCCTTGTCAAGTTCTCTCTACACAGCTAATTGCTCCATACATGCCCTGTGCTAACACTCAAATATATCTTAATTACATTTTTGCATCATATGTATGTCTAGTTTTTAAAAAGAATACTTAATCTTTCAGTCCTTCAGGGACTGTTACTAAATTTGCAGCACAGTCTCACTCTTTTACCTCTTTTGAGCAAAACTGAGAGCACAGACTGTAAAAGAACCAGTGTCAACAGTATAGCCATGGAGCTGCTTGAAGTTCTAAACCCAGTAGCAACTTAGAGCAGAGCTGAACTACTGACCATTTGTTAGCAGACCCCTGACTGACAGGAAACATAGAATTATGTATTTAGCATACATGCCCTGTCTCACACATTTTAAGGGGCCCTATTGGAGATGCCTAACCTGATGACCAGGATGAAAAAGTCAGGACTGGACTTAGGCAAAATATCTTCCATGTTGAAGGTTTTGCCAAAGGATGTAGGACTCTGTGATGAGGGGTGACACATTGCTCTATAAGTTATGTGGCATTCATACTGGAGCAGTGGTAGGGAAGTCTCTTCTTTTTCATCTGCCTTGTCTTGGTACTGGGAAAGACTTTGGCTTTGGCCATGGCTTGAGATGAAGCCACAGGGGTGATCTCACAGCCAGTTAAGAGCTGGGACAGCATGATTACTTGAGAATTTTTATCTGGAGGCAGTCCCCAAATCCCAGGGTTGTCACAGACCTAGACTCTTCATTGTTTTCCAGTGGTTAGGGATATCTCTGGTTCCTTACTTTTTTCTCAGCCAAAATACAACCAAAAAACCCCTAACCCATTCCTTCAAAGAATGGCATGTAGAACTTTGAATAAACAAGTATTTTAAAGTGAAGGGCCAGCTAAAAGCACATTGAGAAATCTGAAATACAGAGTTTTTTGTATCCTGTCTGTGTGTATAAAATTCATGTTCTAAGTATTTTCAGTAATTACATTAGAATAACTTTATTTTGTTGATTTTTTTTCTCCACAGAAAATTCCCTTTTAAAAGATTACCTGAAAAATGCTTGTTGCTGTACATGAGTGAGCAGACAACTGAGCTAAAACCCCATGTGATTAAGCTTCTCTCCTCTATGCTTATTGTTAGAACATCATAAATCCAAATAATTTGGGACTGCATTACCATTTGGGTAAATGAAAGGTTTCTTGTGGCAATGCTTGCTAGTGCAATATGAATTGTTCAAATATAATATTGAGATTTTATTCTGAAAACAAGTGTTCTGAAAAGATACACAATAGATATCTGAATAGATAACACAATAATTTCAAAGTTATTCCTTAAACTTTTCTAAGCAGAGTAGTTTCAAAGTGGTGATGGCACCAGCAGAGCAGAACAATCTGCAAATCGGTGTTATGCTCCCTTACTGGGATTAATGAGATCAGAGCAATCAGGTATCGTTGTCTTGTCACTGATTTTGATTCCTGAATACATTTATTTTTATTGATTTTGCAAAACTCCTACATTGCAGCCCTTGGCAATCAGTGGTGAAGAAGAAATATTCTTTATAAACACCAGAATTCTGCTTCAACAAGAATTGTGGTTGTTCTGCTTCAGGATTTGTTAGAAAGCACCACATGATAGCAAAACCTGAGGATGCTGTATATATGTAGAACCTCTAGATATTCATTTAGTAATTCCCAGGCAGTTCTCAAAGGAGAAATACTAATCTTTCTTCGGAGAACAAACATCTAATACACAGAGAAAGCAGGCTGTGGTTTCAGAAGATTAAGTCTTTGGCAATTCTACTAGTTTAATTATACCAGTTAGTTCATCACCCCTTCAGATGTTCCAACACAACACTTGGTGCAGCTGTTGATGAATCAAGTTGAGGAGATCACTAACTTCAGAAAGCACAGCTTTTGGGAGCGTTTCTAAAAATGATATGTTTATAAAGTGGTTCACAGTGCCTTAAGGTATTGCTGCACATCTATGCCTTCAGAACTGAAGAGAGTGGCAAGAGTGGCCATGAGTGGTGGATGGGAATGACAAGTGTGTTAAATTGGCATTGCTGCCGAAGACTTTGTCTTTTGACAGATAAAACCTTGACTTTGTCCTTTATAGCCATGTAGTAAATTGTATAAAGCAGTGCAAGGTAGTCTGCAGAATGTAAAGAAGATCTAACAAACAAAAGCTATTGGACAGCAAATTTACTGTTTTCCTTATTCTATCTTCTCCAGTTTGTTGCTGTTGTGTGCATACAAATACATGGTTTCAACATCACATTTATACCTTTGTACTTGAGCACAAATACTTACATCTCCCACTGATCTTTGTCCAGAGCTGGTGTCTTACTCTTGACAGCATGTCCCAGACATGTTGTATTTGTCGTTATAGACTGCTAAGATCTTGCAAAGTTCTCATTTTTTTCCAGTCCTGCAGCATCTTGTTGACAGGCACAGCCAGCAACATTTCAGCCTTTCAGGTAACAGGTCAGCATAGCTGCTCGTGACAACAGAAATCTGCAGCCTGCATTTGAAGTGGAGCAGGTATTAGGATCATGTAATAAAATATCCTCAGATTTTGTGTAAGCCACTCAGTCTACAAGCTATTATCTCCTCCCTAAAATATGTCTTGTTGGACCAAGCATTACTTCAGTAAAAACTGTCTCCGTTAAGTAGGTCTAGAGGCGTGACACTAATATAGCGGTGCAACAGGGGTACAGATTTGGAAATCCAGTTTGCTATTGCAGGTAGACGTATTCCTGCATTAGACAGCTGCTTTTACACACACGCATGCACTCACGCAAATGTATGCACATGTTTCCTTCTTTTTGTATTTGCACTCTAATTGTCTTAGGTGAAAGAAATTATGCCATATTTGGCTTATAGTAACTACATAAGTGATTTCCACATCAGCTACTGAACATGTCTAGTAACTGCCACTTGCAAACACAGATCTTGCTGAAACCTCCTGGGTTGTTAACACTGCCTTGCCTTTCATCATATGTGTAGATATTCTCCTCACTGCTTTTGTCTCTTCTCTCTTTGGTCTGATATTAGATACTGAGTTTTATGTGCTATATATACACAGAATGAGTATGTTAGGTCAGGAAATTTCCCCTTCCAAAAAAATAAATGCACTGTAATTTCTTTATTTCTTTCCATCAGAAGAAAGAGTAAGCATCATTTGGTTTAAGCATGGGGGATCAGAGGCTGCAGTACTGAATTGATAATTTGTTTCTCAGTTTGCTCAAGTCTCTTGTCTTTAACCTGTAAAGAAATCAGCAGAACTGCACCTACTTTCCAGAATATTTTGACATGAGAGAAGTATATGAGGACAGAAATAATAAATTGCTACTAGAAAAAGGAGATGATGGAAAATCAAAGCTGAGGTTGAAGTCTTTAAAAACCTATTAGAACATTTCTTTAACCTAAATAATTGTCTAAGCATTTTTTTCCCGATTCTGGATGCACTCAAAATACATAATTAAATTATAGGCATGTCTGTTCGATGCATTCTCTTAAATATTTCCACTATGCTCTGAATGAAGTGTGAAGCTCTATAAAGAATTGATTTGTTCCTTAGTGTTGAAGATACTTGTGTTTACCTGATCTTGGTGTGTGTTGAATGAGACCTAACTTCTCAGGCCGTGTTCAACTTCTTGCAAGATAAGGCCCTCAGTTTCTGCTTTAGAAGAAATGTGTGAACTACTTAAAAAATATATTTTTAGTTTTATGCAAAACATTGTTTCTGTGAGTCTGGTTATGTGTCAGCCTAATTCCTGAACACCTCAAACACAAATTACCAGGGCAGCAAATACATGTTCAAATTCCAAATATGCTTTAGTGCAGCACAACGGTTAAGAATTCCCTTTTTTTTCTTCTTCTTCTTGTTTTTTTTTAAGCTAGTTAGTGGAGCATTAGGTAGGCCACTCTGGCCACATTCCCAGAATTTAACAGTGGGGGCCTTGTGGAATGCTAAACGATGTGTATAACAGTATTCAGGCTCTCCGTGAGCCAATCCGTCAAAACATTTGCTGCTTTGAAAATGTGTTCTTCAGAAAAATGGGCATATGGAACTTATTAGACTATTTAGTGGAGTTCAGGCAGCAGAGCCCAAGAGAAGCATAAAATGTTTGAGGACACAATTCTACTTTAAGGTAATAGGATCCTTAAACCGTTCTTTTGCAATCAAATACATACAAAATACAGGCAAGAAACATCCTGAATGGAGATGTTTGACATTCCAAACAGTCACAAGACCTTAAGTAAAGAACTTGTAATACTAGTAAAAAAGTAGTGATTTTATTGCAGCAATGGCTGGTACTTTTGGTTCTGTTTCCTCAGTGGAGTGTATTGGTTCTGGGCTCTTGAACAGTTCAAGTTGTGTTGAGGTGTTCTGTCTCAGGGTTTCACTGCAATGGATTTCTGTGTCACTGGTGCGTTGGCAGTGAGGATCAATCAGTCTCTCTGGAGATCAAACAAGACAGTGCTGCAGATGAGGGAAACAAATGACTTGCCATTTTCCAGCACCTGCTAGTACCTTCTTCCAAATGGCTCCTCGTCATCGTTACAGACAGCACAGAACAACTCCAGTGAGCAGACCTTCCCTTCACAGCGTTGACAATAAGGCAAACTGGTCAAATGATTGAGATCAACTTTTAATGTTGGCAGCCACAGCAAGAGATGGCACTGGGTTTTGTTGCTCCAGGGATAGCCCTAGAGGAGACCTTCTGCGGGGACAGAATTAGAGGATGGTAAAGCAATCTGTGTGACCCTTACACTCTCTCCCTTCCTCTCATCTACTACGTCACTCCTCTGAGCATGAAACTGACCTGTGAAAGATTTTCATGTTACTCTGCTAGCTTTGATCACTGCTGCAAGGCATTAAAAGGACACTGTGTTCTTGCATAGCCTCTTCCATACAATAGGTTGTTACAGGCCAATATACTATTTATGGATTTCTGACCATCTTTGTTCTGTAAAAAGACTGAAATCTAAATTTTGGGCCTTTATTTGGATGATGTATCAGTACGTAAGAGCAGTCCTCTTTCTGTGTGGTTGTAGTGCAAGGAGACAAAAAGTGATAATGAAGTATTAAAAATGGATTGTTACCTTTTAAAGTAAGGTTGGCGCTATTTGCTGCCATAGATCACTGTAGAGTGATCTTTGATATTCTAGTGTTTGAATGAAGCACTGAATTTCATAGCAAGCTTTGAGAGTTGTCACAGTGTTATAGAGAACCTCACAACTACCATTCTTAACGGGCGGGCAAGTTTGCAACCATTGTGTGGGCGATGGACAGTAACTCCATTGCACAGAAGTACTGTGCTATCAAGAGACGCTGAAGTTATTTGCCACTGGTACTGTTGAGGTATCTGCACTATCAGTCATCTTGCATTTCTTGTCTTGGCGTGATCCAGTTCTGACTTCCACCGCTTCTCCCTGATGTGCCCCTATATTCAGTCTCCTGCAATGATTCCTCCAGGGCAGGATGCTGCTGTGTGCACGGCATTTCCTCTTGGGGAGTGTGGAGAGCAACAGGGCTGGAGAGGGGCTGCACTCTCACTCACTATGCTTCAGCAGGTGACACGTCTTTCATTCCCTTTCAGCTGGCTGAGGTTCTTCCCATGTGATGCCCTCAAAAAGAATCCTAGCATTTTCTATGGTGCTTTTTTTTCAACCTGTATAGTTGAGTAAAGCATCCCAGAAAATAGATCTCAGCCCTGAGACAATGCAACGGCCAGGGAACAGAGAGCAAGGAGGGAGAGTGAAACATCTCTGGCTTCATCAACAGCCCCCTGGAAACCTCACTGATCTAACAGGCTTAATATGATACCTGGCAATATCATGAGACTTTATTTGTTAACATTACTACAAGACACTGAAATGGCAGTGCCCCTACATACTCTGACAAAAATGCTGTATTGTCTCGTTACACAAAGGTCCTTGAAAAAAATAGCGACTCCAACAGAAATATTCTTTTTACTTTACTCCCTGTATTTGAAAGAGACTTCTGGGACAGGAAAGCTTCCTGGAAACTGGACACTGCTGTATGAATGGAAACTTTTGAAAAAGGAAATTGCTTGTAATGGTTTGTGGTTGCCTCCCCATTACTGGGCTGTAGTGAATGAGTAAATAAAGTTAAACTGCAGATATATTCTCAGACCCCCTTGCCACTGATTTTCCCACCTGAGGGAAACCAGTCTGCCACATTCAAGAGATGAATTTTCACATAGCAGAGGCATGACGTTGGAGTCACCATTCTGGACACACAGCAATATTTTTGCCTGTAATGCAGGCAAGAAAGAATATAGCCTCAGAACTGCCTGCACAGAAACCTCAGTATTGATGTGCTTTGGCCTTCTGCCACTCCTTCTGAAGTCAAGGACTTCTCCTATTGTTTTAGATTTTAACGGAGTCAGAACAATGCTGAAATACTTTAAAAAGCTCCCACCCATTATTTTCAGCCCGTGGATTTATCAGGTTAGATTTTAGTGCTAGAAAGCAATGCAGGGTTTTGTAATGCCCAGTGGTGGACTTCCTGATTCCTTCATGTTAGCCCCATCCCTCCAGGGTGTTTTTGAGTCTTTTCCCCATACTCTGAAAGTAGTGCTGCAGCTGATCCCCTGGTATTGGCTGCTTCTCATCCCACCATGGGAAATGTGAGGAGGGACATATGAAAGAAAGGCAGGAGCAGTGCTACCACCAGCAGCTGCACTGGCTACAGGTCTACTGGAATGGGTGACAGTGCATCCCATAGGATGGTCCCTTCCTTTGTACCATCTTGCATCTCTTTTCTCATGTGTACCACTGTAGCTCCCAGCTGCTCACGGTTCTGTGTGTGAGGTTTTACAGGTTTCTTGCCTTGTGGCTGTGTTTATAAGGACCAAGCTGCTCATTTCTTCCTCCTCGCTATGTGGCAGAGTGCAGCATCTGGCCTGAGCTCACTGCCTTATGGGTGGTTTTTTTGTTGTAGTCAATATGGGTTCATGTTCAAGGAGTTCAGCTATCACACCTCCAGCTAAAGTTCCTTACCAAGCCTTATGAAGCCTTTAAACTGAAGGTGGTTTTAAGTCTCACTGGTTTACTACTCAAAGTTTCAGAAACGTTTGATACTGAGATCTGTCTGTATTCTTCTCTCTGTTGTGGCTGATATCTACTGAGACACTAAGCTTTGCTCTGCTCAAGTTATTTTATTTATATAATTTTGATTTATTTAACTTTGGTATTCTACCGCCACTTCCTTAGGGATTTGTGACTGGAAAAATCAGAAGAATGAGCTGTGTAAGTCCATGAGAGAGGTTAAAAAATAAACATTATACCATGTGTGGGGTAATATTTTTTACTGCAAGTGGCTGCTCTCACTTTCTGGCATTTATACACATGGCCATCTGTTTGAAGGCTGTTTGAAGTGGCTGTATTCCAACATTTATGTAACTTGCCTGTAGAAAGGAAATGACATCATTTAGTTTCCTGAAGAATATTACCAATGCCAGAACTGAGGACATAAAATCTTCAATAAACAGAATATGTATTTTTAAATCTTCTTCCCTTTCACAGTAGGCCACTTCTCCATACCGATCTGGCCACAGCCCCAGAGCAATGGCAAGGCCAGGAAACCCCATTCATTTCACATGAATTTTCACACACTCCTGACAGTAGACTGCAAGCCACTGTACCCTCCATGTTCACTGAAACGAAGTCAAGTGAGAAATGACTGAATGGCTTCAATGGCAAAGCCTATAACGTGCCTCTTTTGAAAGATATAGGCATAAACTAACAACAACAACTTCATAATTAGACTGGGTGAAGCTTCAGTGCTTGCAAGTGACCATGAAAGAGCAGCAGCTATTTGTCATGCCTGGAAAAAACCCATGCAACTTCATTACTATGAGTTAAGCAGTTTAACACAAACCCATATTAGAGTTTAAATTGAAAAGAGAGCTTAAGTTATTAGAGTCTGCAGAAAGACTGTGTATGTTCTGAGACATTTGTTTTAAATCTTTGCCAAGCTATAAAGGTTCTCAGCTGGTGATTTTAACTGAGCCACGTTGAGCAACATCACATGGGGGCTTCCTCCTGCTCTGTCCCGCCAGGAACTTTTCAAACTCTTTTTCTTGGCTGATAATCCCTGTTTACTGCCTGCTTTGTCTACATAAATGATCAAGTGAATTAGGGACTCCTGGATCACCTAGCTAGCAGCCCAAATAAAGTAGGAAGGTAATTTACTACTAATAGAAAGTTTTGGTTGGAATTTGCTTTTGATTCTCTCTGTGTGAAACTGAATGCCAGATATACAACCCGTAGTCCCAAAAGGCCAGTTTTGGCAGAAGTTTGGTCATACTACTGCAGGTGTTGTTTCAAATATTGTTTTAAACCTACGGTGTTGAGGTACTTCATGTTTAATGTTAATATGAACTAATGCAATTTCCAGCAGTTCTGTTGTTACCTAAAGTTGATTGTTGTTTATAAAAGTGCTTATTAGATACTATTCAGTCTGTCCCATAAACTACAAGGTAGCTGTCTTTAATCCATGACTAGTTTATTAAACAGATTTGGGCTGCCAATTTTTCACATTCCTATACTTTTGAAAGTTTTTCATAACAAAGTCATTACTCCTGTCAAAAGGAAATAGAAACCAAGAGAAAGTTTGGCTGATGATGACCCCCAATAATTCATGGAATTCATATAATCTGCTAGTTTATGTTTATGACTGGCCTTGGATATTGTCCAGAATATGTTGAAATCTGAGAAGCCATTTCTATCACTTTGAAAACAGCACAAAAACATAGAAAAAAGATGGCTAACCTTTCTGCCCTCATAAAGAAATTAAATCTATCTAGTATCAAAGTAGGGATATCTATTAACTGTGAGGTTAACTGGCTGACAAACTATGGTCCTTTGTGGCAGTAATAATAGGAAAGTCTAAAGTAGTCAGTGAGAAATAAAGTTTATTTTCATCTTATTGATTGAACAGACTTTCCAGGCTGAATCAATAAGAGGTGACAATTAAATGCCAAATTGAAATGCGCCTTTTTTGGGGTATGGATAAGCTCACAGCAGGAGCTGAAACCTTTCTGTAGGTGAGTACTTATAAATAAACTTAATCATGTCAATGACTTCTTGAATGTAGATATTTGTCTAAACTAAAGCCTAACTGAACATTACTAAACCATTCCATAAATGAAATTGCTGTGAGGCAATACTAAAGCTCACTGGTGATTTAGACAGCATGTAAAGCAGTGTATTAGAAGAGTTTGAAATCCATTAATTAGAACTAATGAAAAAATACAGTGATTATTACAGTGATAGAATTTGCTCCTACAGATTCTTAACATGGGAGTACTGAACTAAAATTAGGATTCCTTGCAGATTCTAATTGTATTCCTGTAAACTAGCAGTAAGCCTCTTGAATCACCAAGTTTCCTAAATCCTCTGATTTTGAAGGGTGATCATATTATAGTCTTAGGGGAATGTCTGAAAGTATAAAGTCTAGTTTTACCAAATACCCCAAAATGAATGGCTGGATAAATATAAATCTCTGCATTTCCTCCCAGTTAGAAATGTCTGTGAGGTAGTCTAGTGAGTCTGAAAAACACAAACTTGAACAATGAAATAAGAAATAAAAAGTCTTTCAAAGGATTGTAATCTGTATCAGACAGGTGCACTTTCATTCTTGTTTTCAGATTCTTCGAATGCTCCCTTTATATTTGGCACAGAGGTCAGATAGAGGTTTTGTTACTAGGTGGAGGGATATGAGGAAATCAGATCCTGTGCTGAGTTTGTAGTGGTGCACTGGGTGTTCTTGTGTCAATCACATAATATTGCAATTATTGTGCAATGCAGAGCATCAGCTTTACTCCTGCTAACATGGAGCCTGGATCAAGCTCTGACAGACAGCATAAAGCCAGCGAGAAAGTGTGATGGCAAAAGATAACCATTTCACATCACGTTTTTTTTTTTTAAATAAAGAATTTTCATATCTGGCCAAAATAGAATATTTATTTTCAAGGAAAGTGCTGTTTTCTCATCCACAGGAAACTAAAAAGAGATGTGAACAAGATGGAGCAGATGAAGCTTTGGTGTACAAATGGTTCTGATACCTGCTTATGCTGTATGTTGCTACTTCATGCTCATGGACATATATGTTACAGTGCAGGGCAGTTCCAACATCAAAGTTAGCCTTATATGACCGCCTTCTTACATTTTGCAATCAAAACATCGATGAAGAAAGGCACCTAGAAAAACAAAGAAGTCTTATCATTGTATCACTGAAGTAACGTTGCAAGCACTGAAATAACATCAAGGCAGGATCCAGCCAGCCTCTATCTGTGCATTCCTATAGAGCACCCTAGTTCATATTATTCATTGAGCTCCATGTTAGTTGCAAAAGAAGCATGCAGGCTATTAGGCCCAGTGAATGGGATTATCCCATTCTGTTATCACTGGAGGTAAAGACAACCTCTATAAAGTCTGAGGTATTTATACATCTGTGCTAAAATTTGTGAGAATTAGAGGGAAAACACATTACCTTTCTTTTCTACCTAATGTACACTCATTTTCAGCTAATCACTTTTTCTTAAAAATTCATGTCATTGCCTGAAGCAAATAATTTGTTCTTAGCCAAAGGATATCTCCTATGAGTTTTGAAATCGTTAATTTTAGTAGTTTCTCTGACTGTCAAGTGTTTCATGTGCCTGTAACTGTTCTGGAATAGCATGGATGTTTCCAACTTTAAATAGGGGAACTCACTGTGTCTCAGCAGATTTATCTTGGGTACCTAAATACCAGTGCATCTGCTTCTGTAGATTTTGGTTATTTTTCACATTTTACCTCAACAGCAGCAACAAAAATATCCTGCAGACTTCCCTGAAGTCTAAAGCATATAAACCATGCAATTGACATTTCTTGCCCTTAGGAAATTATAGTAATTAAAAAACCAAATTTATTAGAAGTGGTGATGTTCTCTTCAGAAAAGAAATTTCTGAGTTTTACAACTATTAAACAGTGTAATTTTTTTTTTTTTCCCCTAAAGAAACTGGGAACAATTGGTGTCCCTAAGATCTCCTACTGTTCTGGAGTTCTGGCTAAGTAAGTCAAAGATGAAGGGCCCTGCAATGGGAAGCAGAATTTTCTAACAGGATGACTGCTCAAATTTAATTTGTAATATATTATATGTAATATGTAATAATATGTAATAAATATGTAATATGTAATATGTAAACCTTGGCATCAGTAACTTTAATGTGATCTTTGTGGTAAATTTATCTCAGAGCACAGAGCCTCCAGAGCCAGCAGGTGACCTGGCAGGAAATGATGCGTGGTTCCAAAAAGACTTTGATTTTTTTTAGCAGAAATAGTGGTTCATGAAAAATTATGTCATTTTTGAAAAAAAAATACTATGTCTCCAGGACTTTCATTTGTATTCTTAAATAACTGCTTTGAATTGCAAAAGCATATAATATCGAGGATTTTCTGGTGGAGTCACCTCTGCTCTCATTACTATGGCTGCGGTTCCAAGCTGAACAGGGATATAAATAGGTCTTTATTCACCCTAAATCCTCAGCATGGATATACTTGAGACATGAAAATTGATCCCACAGCAAGAAGCCCGAGTCCTAGTAGTACCAGAGGAGTACTGGCAGAACTCTCTATCTAAACAGCTGGGAGAAAACATCATGGTGAGGTAGAAAATATGAAACAAAAATTTGAATGCATGATGTGTGACTCCATTTCAAAGCAGTCTCAGCTGCATTCTGCATTCTGCATTTATATAATCTAAAATTTTCTGTAATTGTATTTGTGGCATGGAGGATTTAGTATGTTGAAATTCGATTTCATTTAAGCATGGGATGATACACTAAAATGCTGAAACTGCCAATGAAGGAGAAAGAGCCCTAGAAATCTATGCCAGTCCTACAAGGCTGTCCCAGTGGTGAGGACACTGAAAGCTTCAGTTGCTTGTCTTAGCGATCTGCAAAACATGTTTTTTGGGGAAAACAGTGTTATGGAAAGACATTTGTGTTTGAAGGCCCCTGTTTCCTAAATTCCCTGCTCATTTTGCTTGTTCGCTGTGGGATGGAGTTCATGGTCCTGCCTGCATCAGCATCCCCTCAGCTCCTGCCTTGCCCTCCCTTGCTAAGCAAACTGTCCAGGCTGCTCCTGGAGAGCCAGGTAACTTTCTTGGGAATTTGGCAGCTCTAAGGCTCCAGCAAGTGCCTTATTGGATGTTTGCAGAGTGTGCAGGTGAGCTGGAAGAAGTTGGGACATGCTCCAGTGTCTGCCACATGGGAAGGAATCTCTGAGATTGCTGTTCCTTGGAACATGAATCAAACTGGTTTTGTGGCATGTTTTATATATTCATAGAATCATTTAGGTTGGAAAATACCTTTAATACCATAAAATCCAACACTTAACATAATATTGCCAAGTCTACCACTAAACTACACCTAAGCGACATACATCCACATATTTTTTAAATACCTTCAGGGATGGTGACTCCACTACTACTCTAGGAAGCCTCTTACAATGCTTAACAGCCCTTTCTCTGAAGAAATTTTCCCTAGCATCCAAGCTAAACTTCTCCTGCCGCAATTTAAGTGTAATTCCTCTTGCCCTATCACTTGTTACATGAGAGAAGAGACCAACAACCTCCTCTCAAGGTGTTGTAGAGAGGGATAAGGTCTCCCCTCAACATCCTTTTCTTCAGGCTAAATAGCCCCAGTTCCCTCAGCCACTCCTAAGACTTGTTCTTGAGATGTTTTACCGGCCTTGTCGTTGCCCTTCTCTGAACATGCTCAGCACCTCAATGTCTTTCTTGCAGTGAGGAGCACAAAACTGAATGCAGTATCTGAGGTGCAGCCTCACCAGTGCCAAGTGCAGGAGGACATACACTGCCCTGCTCCTGCTCACCACACTATTTCTAACACAGGCCAGGATGCCATTGGCCTTCTGGGCCACCTGGGCACACTGCTGGCTCATGTTCAGCTGGCTGTCCATCAACATCCCCAGCAGCAGCCTTTTCTGCCATTCAGCTTTCCAGTCACTGTTGCCTGGGGATATTGTGGCCAAAGTGCAGGACCTGGCACTTGGCCTTGTTGAACCTCATAAAGGTGGCCTCAGCCAATTGATCCAGCCTGTCCAGGTTGCTATGTAGAGCCTTCTGATCCTTAAGCAGATGAATGCTCCCTCCCAACTTGGTGTCATTGGCAAGCTTACTGAAGGTTTACTCAATTTCCTCATCCAGGTCATTGATAAAGTTATTAAACATAACTGGCCCCAATATTGAGTCCTGGGAAACACGACTTGTGACTAGTTGCCACCTGGATTTAACTCCATTCAACTCCACCACTCTTTGGGCCAGTCAGCCAGTTTTTCACCCAGTGAAGTGTACACCCTTCCAAGATAAGAACAGCTGGTTTCTCCAGGAGAATGTTGTGGGAACTGGTGTCAAAAGTCCAGGTAGGCAACACCCACAGCCTTTCCCTGCTCCATGAAGCAGGTCACCTTGTCATAGAAGGAGATCGGTTCAGTCAAGTAGGACCTGCCTTTCATAAACCCATGCTGACTGGGCCTGATCACCTGGTTGTCCTGTATGTGCTGTTTTGATATCAGAAAAGCAATCACATTCTAACAATTAAATAATGAAATCATTAAGATTTTTCACATCATCTCTGTATTTCTTTTCATTCTTTAATGACTATTCAGACAAAACCAGCAAGAACAATTGGTAAATTTGAATAAGGAAGCAGTAACAAATGAAAAATTCTGGTGAATTTCTGGGTTCATTAGGGCTCTCCAGGAGTAAGATCTAGAAAGTATTTTTAAATGCTTTTGGATATCTTTAGGCAATTTTCTTGGAGTCGGGTTTTTCTGAAAACACTTTAGGCAATGAGTGACACATGCTTACTCTACAGAACAGTTCCTGACTTTGCTGAATATCTGCTTACTTTGGCAACACATTTTCCACTGTCAGCCTTTCAAAAAGAGCAGCACTGCTTCCCCACTTATGCCTGATCTAATAGCCTCAGATCATGGTTGAATTTAAATGTGCATGTGTATTACTTTATGAATTAAGTATATTTGAAGCTGGCAAGGCACGATTAGCTAGGCCTGGAACTGCACCTTGCCATACTTCTCAGAGATGTGAAGAAGTATTTCACACATCTGTCTTCTGTATTCTCCAAAACACAGAACTTAGTCTACAAGCACACTAGGTTGCGAAAGCATTCATGTGATGCCAAAACTTACTGTAAATTCTTATTCAATAGCTTGGACATTCCTTACACAGTTGAAATATCCTTTACATTAGCACCATAGTTCTGTAAGTGGTTTTCTATCAAGCTAGTGTTGACTTAACCCATTCTTGCCTCTTCTGCAGCATATGTTCAAGCCCACTTTGGATGTTACTGTGATAAACTGAAGACTCCTTACAGATGGAAAAAACTCATTACCAGCATTCGGAATGAGCACTGTGTGTGCTTTCAACACACACTGAAAAGACACAGATGTTTATAAGAGATAAAGTGACAGGGACTGTCATGGCCCAAGACTCCTGGCAAATCAAACTCCATACAGATTGGCAGTGAAAGTTGGCCTCTAATATGTGTATTAACTACTCCTCTGTCAAAGCTTGTTTTTATAAGGCAAAAGTAGCAGCATCCCCTAGTTGGGATAAAATCCCATTTACAGATTTCAAACAGCATTCGTATGCCCCTTGAGCAAGATTTATTGTCACCCCTGGAAGTTTCAAGGTGTTTGGTGGAACAGCATGGCTCTCTGTTCCTGCAACCACCAGCCCTGGCACTGCTGGCACCGCACGTGCTGGGGCCCCTCAGACTCACAGTGTGGCCCAGGAGGGTATTTATTCTTCTCTAGGCTTCAAAAACAGGAAGTGACATTTCAAGTAATTGCAGATTTACTGTGGGCCTGTGGCTGGGGCTTCTGCATTGTCCTCATTTTCCTGTTTGAGCTTGGAGGAAGTGGCCAGAAGGATGGGGGAAGGGAGACCTCTCTGATGCTTCTCCGACTGCAACCTACATTACTTAGGGGAAGAGTGATGAAAACATATCTAAGCCCTTGCCAAAGGCTTGCAAGAAATATTTGACATCTCACTTATAACAATAAGCAGGAGTTAAAGGTTAAATCACACACAACCTAAGTGCTTGGGAAAAGGATATGTTTATGTCATCAACTTCTGTTGGGTTTTAAAGGAACAGTGTATGGCAGCGGAACGGGCTCTGAGCTGTCAGAAAAATACACTGTGGCTTAGTGCAACAAGCTGTGAACAAGAAAAGCCACAAATGGTTCTATATATTTATATTTTCATATGCAAATGCCCATTACAATTCTATCACCATTCAGATGGCTAAGTGGGGAGTACACAGAGAGGACATCGCTGGCTGCTTTCTTTACTTGTGTGCATGTAGACATGAATTATAACGCAAATACCTTGGTTTCTCATGTAGTATCACTTCTTGTGGGGAACTTTCACTAAAGAATTAGACAATTAGCATTGCCCACCGCCCTCGTGTGATTTATGGACCTAAGGAATCCAAATTAACAATGTGTTTTTTAAGATAATGTAATGACATTCTGCAAACTGAATGAAAGAAATAGTGTCTTGGTTGCTAAGTACTATGGTTGCTAATACTTTGGCGGTTGTACGTCAGGAAAAGTGATTCTGCTGGCCATTGCTTCTTCGATCTGCTGAAAAAGCAGCTGAGTTTGAGAAGATCTGCTCCCTGAACTCAAATAAGTTTCTTTCTTATTTAGTTTCTAGTCATACTCAGCGGGAATTTGCCATACAAAGACTGGTCCCCATGAGAGAAAATCAGTCTTATCACAAGGTAATGAATATAATTTGCATGTTGTTATAGTTTTCTCTTGGTACATATTACTCAGCCATTAGTTAGCTGAGATTTATCTCACCTACCTTAAGCAATTTAGAACAGGTGCTCAAAACTAGTTGTTTCCTCTAACTACAGTGTGGAAGCACAGAAACTATTAAAAGAAAATCCACTACATATCTTTTAGATGGATAAGTCACTGATTATAAATGAAGCTACATAAATAGTTTATATTAAATTTCTAATTTTTAGATTGCTAATGTTACATAAGTAGAATTTGCTGTAAGTACTAAATTTCCTGTATTTTGCACAAATAAAACTAAAAAATATCTTTGGGGCAATAATTAAAGGCCAGTATTAATCCTCTGTGAATATATCCCATTCATTAAGAAAAAATGCACCAGTGCATAATCATTCATAGTACTCAGTATTATATGCCAACAAGTCATAGCATGAATATAAATGTTGTAATGGCAGGAAAAGAGTGATTTTGGAAATTTTCCTCTTGGAGTAGGCAAAGCTGCCAATAACACCTGCAGAAAACAAAATGCAGTAGAACAATATATCAAATTAGTGTTGCAGTATAGGCTTTCCTATTCATGTTCTGTCAGGCTAGAGGTTATCAAAGTTTATCTGGCTATGTGTATTAGACAATCTGCCTTGAGACACAGATATTGTGCCAGTAGTCCTTATTTATAAAATGAAAGAGTCTGGAAGTTATTCTAGGATGCTTGACTGTTTTATTTTTAGATAAATCCTTCCTCATTGGCAGTGCTGTGTTCCTTCATTCACTGTTAAAAATATTTTGCATTAATGATTTTGTCTTTCCTGCAGTTAATCAAGTGTGATTTGAGTCTCATAGGTCAGAGGCAAAGACAGAGGTACCACTGAACTTAAAGACCAGATGCGGATGCTGAAAATAAGGAATGAAGATGGTTGATCTGAGGTCTAGGCACCGTTCTTTCATTATGTTAATAACTCTTCCTCCTTATGCTCATTGGGACAGCTCCTCAGTTATGTGTTTGAGTGCATGGGTGTCTGTCACCACGGCATCACTTTTCACCATGCACTGGTGATGAGTCTTCCAATAGAGCTGTGGAGTCCAAGATGTTCATGCTAGCATCTCTATTTTTCTCTGTCATGCCTCTTCTGAATTTTTGCCTTGCCACTTCAGTCTCTTCCTTTGATGTTTCTTCAACAGGAGATATTGGGGTTGGCCTTCTGCTTCGTATTATACTGTTTAAAACTTAGGATGCTTACCTCCAAGCTGAACAGAGAGGATGTGAACCTGTTATTATTCTACACCCTATGTGTTGCTTTAACTACTGGACATAAACAATGTGGAAGATAGGGAGGAAGACATGGCCAGCTGGCAGGACTTTCTAAAAGCAAATGTTTTAGCAATTATGCAAATCTCAGAATTGAAACTAGTAAACCAACTGATCTATTATCAGAACAGACCCATTAATTATGTAGGCAAGATCTCCACCTTCTTCAATGTATTTTTTGGGGCTAAAATCACAGAATGACCCCTCACCATCCTTCATTTCAGGTTGCAGTTGTGGGTTTTTCCATTCATCTCCTCATTAATCCCTTATGTCCACTCAGAGGAAATGAAAATATGGTCAAGGGGCATTACTCTCAGCAGCCCTAAATGTATGTAACTTAGTTGCTGAGGGATGTTGACTGATCTCAAACTATTCCTGCATCACTTCACCAGTTACTCTGATTTTCCTTCTTTGCTCCAAGAGTCCCTGGTAAATATTTCACAGGGCCAAAAAAGGAACTGGAATCAAATGCATCAATTGTGCCTCTGGATTAGGAGGAAGTGGTATCTGGTTAAAAGAATAAGTATAAATTGAAATCCAGCTTTCAGAGATAGTAATGCTTTGAAATAATCCATGCTGTAGGACTAGAAAAGAGGATGTGTATTGAGGAAAGGTCTCTCCAGGCCTTCTTTTTTTTTTTTTTTTTTTGCAGAGTTCCAGAAGCAATGGAACTCAATAGAAAGGTGCTTTTGCCCATCAGGCATGCCCAATCAGAACATGATTGGCTAGTATATTTTCAGTGGAAATATCAATTTTCATGTACGAAAGTTCATATAAAGCATACGATCATAATCTCTGTTATTCATGTGGAAGTTCCATACTCTTAAAAAACCTGATGATACCACCACATTGCCCTCAATTACATTTTATAATATATTGTGAAATAGAGCTTCAGTGCCATCTAAAACCCATATCAAGGAAACCATGTGAAACAAAGCCCTTATTTTTTCCCAATCAATTTCTTTAACAGTCTGCTACTACTTAAAAAGAGAAGTTCCTCAAGTTTTTTTTATGCCTGTCACTTGAAACTATTTTCTTAACATGCTCCATTTGGAAAAGCAGTGGTGCATGTCACTACTTCCAGAGTGCTGTCACAGCCAGTTGCACAAATGTTACATCTTTCAGCTTTGAAAACCTGGATTAGGAAAATAGTTACTACATAATTAATAATGTGTTTTTCCCAAGAAGAGTCTGGCATACAAAGTGTGGGGTTTTTTCTTAGCCTTGTGGACCAACCATCCAGTCAGACCTTGTTGGTGTGGTATAATTTTGGAATGTCTTACAAGCTGAATTCAAGCTCTCAGTTTTGATGGGATACAGACATCAACTGCCCTGTCCCTTGAACTGTGACCTTAAACAACCAGGCTTTTTCCTTCCCTGTAGGAATCATGTGATTGCACTCTCAGCAGATAATTTTCCTGGATTCTTTTATGGTATTTCCTACACAGGAAAACCATCCTGTTATCTCACTTTAAAAGATTACTGATGAGCATTTTCATGTTTTTTTTTGTTTAAATGTATGTGTCTCCTTCCCCTTCACCATTTATCTTAAAACCTGTGCTTTAGAAGAAGTAAGAAAAGCTCACAGATGTATTCTTTTTTTTCAAACAGGACAGAAAATAAGCAGTAGTAAATATGATAATGCAGCTGTTAATCAAGAAACTTCATTACAACATAAGAAGAAAAATAGTTAAACAGAAAATTTGGCATTTTCCATCAAAATAGAAATAGGTCACAGTTTAAAGACATGACAGAAAACGTTCCACAGTCTCAGACTGTGAATTCCAACAGGAAATTATTTTCAGGAAGACTTTGTGTTCTTTTCTTTGTGCAGCCCCTCACAAGGATATAGCATCATGCCTTCATGGGCTGGTTATTTTCTTTAAGAAAGCCACAATAAACTGGATACTTCTCTCACTAGCTTTGATTTGTAACTGAAGTGATCCTGAACTTACACCGCTGTATCTGATAAAAGAATCTAACTCAACATCACTCATAGTTGCTGTGCTACAGGAGGCAGGCTGCCTTCTTATTGAAGGAAAACCAGAGGTGGTGTCAATTCAGACTTTGTCTGAAAAAAAGTATGGATGTTTTTGTATGCAGAGATACAGTCCGTTCATCACACATATAGTGTCCTTTCAGATTGCATTGCACATGTTTATAGAGTTACATCTTCCCTGTGTTAAAAAGGTCATCTGCATGAGTCAAATACTTCCGTATATGAAAAACGAAGTTCTCCAGTAAGTCAAAATTTTGTTTTAAGCTAATTTGTAATTCTGAGAATACATTTAACTAGACTTTCATTGCTTGCAAAAGTGATTATTACATGAGTAGCTGCTGACATATATAAGCAAATTCGAACCATTCATTCCTGTCTTAGCTTTCGGATCGCGAGAGAGGGCAATTTGTGAAAGGAAGTGTTTCTAACAAGATTTTCCTTTGTGATATCCACAAAAGATTGCTTTCTCCTGTGTTTTCCCCTTGCGGATTATAATTACCTATGTTTTCAGGCATCTGATTGCAAATCCAAGATTCTAGAGCTCTTTTACAAATCCTAAATTAAGTGACTTCATATTCATATTGCATACCTTTGTAATTCTTTTGCTATAGTCACTCTCTGATTCAGCTCCAGGGGAAAGTAGGAGTTTTTAAGAATGCTAGTAAATTTACCTCACCAAATCTCAGTGAACAAATGTCACAGGTGGGATATGATGGTTTTACCATTACTGGAAAGATAAGAGGACTCACTTGGCAACATAGCATTTTGTTTAAGCAAATGTGCTTTTTTCACCCAGTAATGACCTGTCCTGAATGATCCTTCAACTGAGGTAAAACAGAGCTTTAGTTTTAGAAGGGAAGGGTCTGAATATGATATAAATACAATATGCTAGGAGGGTATAAAATTTATTTGTTATATGCCAACTGTTCAGTAAAGTTGTCTTCCATCTCTGAAGATGTGTAACAAGAAATTTTTCAAAACAGAGAGGTTTGGTGAAATTTCATAAAAGACAAAAAATATTCTTCATTTTTTTTTATCCAGATATACCCTTTTCCCTAAACTGCTGAGATTGTCTGTCAGAAAGATCTTCCCTTGATACTTATCTGTAATATAAAGAATTTGCCTCTTGACTACTTCCAGACAAAAATCCATAGATGATTTAGATATTTCAACAGAAATTTAGAAAGCAATAAATGGTTCAAAAAGTCCTTTTTTTGTAAGCTTAGAGGTCAAGTCATTTTTCCCTGTGCTTATAAACCTGGACAGATTGAATCTCTAATGACATACCATGCCCTCACATACAAGCCTCTGATCCTACTGGAAAGTTTTCTGACCCATCTATTTTACAATATCTTTTAAATAAGGCAAATAAATTCAGCTTCCTCAATCTTTCACCATAATTCCTTGCAGGTCTACCTGAAAAAATTCCAAGGTGTCAGCTTCCTTGTTAAAAGAGAGTGTTGATACTATATCTGGTAAGATTATTTCAATAAGAGGCTCTGTAATTTCTGCATGTAATTTCTTCCATACTCCCACCTTCAGGTTTCCTGCTAATGCATCTGAGAATTGCATTTAGCTCTTGCACAGGCAGCATATGTTCAGATATGCTGCCTGGTTTTTTTTAAATATTGCTGCTTTCCAGGATACAATCTTCTACCCTAACAGTGTGCTTTGCAGCCCATGTTTCTAGGTGTATGGCATAGCATTTAGCTGTGTGAAAGTGACATTGCTGAAATGGATATATCACCCAGGTCAGCCTATATAACTGATCAGTTTACATCTTAATTATCTCTCCAATGAATTATATTGATAACTGTCAAAATAGCTAGCAGTTTATATGCTTCTGTCAAATTTTGATTTTAATTATTCCATTAGACATCCATTTTCCCTTCAGAAACACTTTTTTTCTGATATGTCACAAACCCAGGGCTTCCATAAGCCAAGATTTTTTGCAACTACTGTATTACAGCATTGTAATACTTCTCTGATGGAGCAATCTTTCCATGGCTTTGTCTGTGGTTGATGTTAGCTTGGCATTTTGCAGGTTTACAAAAATGCAGTTAACAGAGTGTTTAAGTTCCTTTCAATCCTTTTTGGAATAAAAAAAATAAGTAATTTTCACTGGAAGATGAAGCAATTCCAAATTCAACTTCACTCCAAGCTCGATACAAAACCTTTGACACATAAATTATTCTGTTGGTGGCCATCACCACTTAACATGCTCAGTATTTTTACCGTATTTGTAACTATTGGCTAAGATTTTTTTGTCTGGTATGTTCAATTAATTCCATCTTGTCACATTTAATTTTAATGGCCATGGAGTTTCAGTGATTTCTTTAACTTCCCCTCTCCTTTATCTGTGTTTTCATTCAATGTTATTCTTTCTGAAGTCCCAGTGTTTTCCATACCCACATATGCACTCAGCTGTTAGAAATCTTAATTCTCTTGATGTTGCTTCTCATAACTATGGCTGCTTTCAGTACTGATTGCCAGTTTAGAGCACCTAGGAAAGCCTTTAATGATTTCCAATTACCTTTCACATTTTTTCTGATATCCCGAAGAGGTCCTGTCTTTCTGAATTGTTTGTAATTCCAAACCATATAAAATCCCTGCTGTTTTTCTTAAATAGCCTGTAACCAATGAGTTTAGTATCCAGTCATGTGAGTCATACTGTTGCAGTTCAGTAATATCAGCTAGCTCAAATTTCTTTTCTTAAATTTGTATTTCCAATTCTCCTGACTCTCAGAATAGTTAAAGGAAAAAGATTGTTTTTGTCATTCTGGTTCTTCATATTTCAGTCCTTTTAAGTTTGTTCATATGTACTTGCAAGTTTCTCTGCACAGACTAGATGTTATGAAGGGCGCACTTTCCTTTCTGCAGGGGTGGAAGTAGTCCAAAACCCATCCATTCTACCTTCCTAGAATAGGTGTTCCTGGTATTATGTTTTTCTGGAGTGGTTTCCCTGAAATAAAGGTAGTTATCCTCATTTATATGACAGGCAGAAATTATTCCAGAAGAGTACTAAACATAGATAGAGCAGCTGACTAGATAACCTTTAAAGGTCCCTTCAATCCCAACACATTCTATGATTCTATGATTCTACGATTCTATGATTCTATGATTCTAAGCTATATATGCCAATGCCTAACCTCTGAGTATGTATATTTATGGTAGGTAGTGTTCACCTGGTGCAAAGAAGCAGCTTGCCCCTTGGATGTCAGGAAGTGGTAAATAAGACTTCTAACTTGTGCCTAATATAGAAGGAGCAGCAACCACTTGCGAAAACAAAATGTTTTTACAATAATGAGAAGATAAACACGTCATAAAATAGCCAGACAGATGAGTTGGGATTAATAATAGTAATTTCCCACTTGATTTTAAGATAAATGCTGTTCAAATGTAGCCATCTGGCCTGCTCAGGCATATTATAGGTCTTCATTGTTAACTGATATCCTTAAATGTTCTTCCAAATGAGAACTCAGAAATTACGATGTTTAATAAACCAGAGTGGAAAAAGTTTATTTTGTCATAGGAAGTTGGTGGAGGGTGTCAGCTGATGCATTTGCTTTGAAAGACCAGCAGAGTAAGTTTCTTGAAAGTAGTGACTTTTATATGTTGGCTGTAATCAAAAATTCTAGCTATACTTTTTACTTCTTACTGATCTAATACATAGCTGTGCTTTTACAGAGCCATGTCATTCCATTACTTAAGAAATAGCATTGCATACAGGATATGCTATGTACTGAGGAGGTTTAACACTTTGGGGAGAGGAATTTCTCTCTTCCTACTTTCTCCTTGGTTCTCTCTACCGGCTCACTCCGTAGGAGCTTTGTTTCCAAGTGATGAATAGATGTGATAGACAATGCTGCAACTAAACTTAAATTTCTCACACAAACCTGCTCATGAAGGAAATTATCTTTGATTCGATGCATAATAATCATGTATATGTTAAAAGTGTAAATAAATGGTGTAATGGTTTGAGCCCACACAGCTGGCAACAAAACACCATGCAGCCACTTGCTCAGTCCTATCCCTCTCCTTTTTGGGATGAGGAGGAGGAAATATGACAAAAGACTGGACGACTGAGACTAATGACAGGGAAGGCTCACTCATTAATTACGGTCATGGGCAAAAAACAGAATAGACTTGGGGAGAAAATGTTGATTAAATTTAAACAACAAAACTACAACCACTTTACCAATTAGAACAGAGTAGGGTAGTGAGAAAATACAACCAGGTCATAAAAATACCTTCCCCTGACTGCTCCCTTCTTCCTGGGCTTAGTTTCATTCCTGTTTTCTCTAATTCCTTCTCTGCTGGTGGTGCAGGGAGGCAGGAAATGGGGGTTGCAGTCAGTCCTATGCCACTCCTTCCTCCTCAGGGTTACAAGTCTTCACATTACCCCTTTGCTCCAGTGTGGAGGCTCTCTCAGAAGTGATAGCTTTCCATGAATTTCTCCAATGAGTCCTTCCCACAGAGCTGCAGCTCCTCACAAACTGCCCCAGCGCGGGGTCTCTTCCACAGGGTGCAGTCCTCCCAAGAGACAGACTGCTCTAACACGGGTTTCTCTCAGAGTCATTGTCTTCTTTGGGTTCAGTTCCCTGCTGTGATGTGGGGTCCTCAACAAATTGCAGGTGGGATTCTGCTCCATTAATCTCTTCGGGCTGCAGGGTGGCAGCCAGCTGTCTCACCATGGGCCTCAGCAGAATCCCTGCTCTGGCATACCTCTCTGTCCTTCCTCACCCACCTTGGTGTCCACAAGGTTGTTTTTCTCACATCCCCCTTCTCTCCAATACAAAGAACTCGCCCAATACAAAATAAGTTGTCCAACAGGTTTTTCCCCTCTTGAATATGTTTATTGCAGAGATGTTAATTGGCTTAGCCTTGGCCAGAGGCAGGTCCATTTTTTAGCCAGACGAAGCTCCAGAAACTTTGCAGAAGAGTCACACCTGTAGCTCTACCCACTAACAAAAGACCACCAGACAAAAATCCCACACATATGCAAAGATGAAACTCAGACTGCCCCACAGAAGCTGGTGGTGAACAGAGGAAAGAGGTGCTCCTCTGATACTACTGCGCAGGGAGGCAGATGTGTGTGTGGCAAGGATGATGATGATGTGTTGCATCTTTTCTCGAATGCCGTGCAGGACTTCTCCAAGCACTGTAAGTGAAGCAGCCAGCAGCAGCAAACCAAAAATGTCATTCTGGTCAGCAACCCAAACCACATGGCTGGTATCTTGTTTGCTGCTCCTGTATAAATGGAAAGGGGAAGAAACTGGATGTGAAACATGCATTCTATAGCAAAAATGAAGAACGCCTTGTGCACATAACAGCATTTAAAGAAGATAGTTTTACAACACAGAAGTACAACCCCGTTCTCTGTGTACACATTGCTGTATGTGTACGGAAATATCTGTTATTTTTGCGAGGAAGGTCTTTGAGGCGTATGTTAGCTATGAGAGAGAGAAATGGACCTGTGATGTATCACATACAAGGGATGTTAGAGCAAAACCATGACTGGAACTAGTGCTGATGATCAAGACATCACTTCATTTGATATCTGCTTAGTTATCAGGAGAGCCAAAGCATTCATAGATGTGTTTTCTATTCCCTTCTGTCAGTGATAAAGCTTATTACTTGAAGGAAGAGTTCATAGCAGCCCTTAGTAAGACAGATCAACTGTCTTGGAGATTATTCTGTCTTGGAGGTTATTCTTGAATATAGCTGTACTGAAGGTCATCCATTCTTTGTTCTTAATATACTTGATGCAGCTTTAAAGCAGACTTTTCTGCTTTACTTCCCAAAGTAATAGCATCCTTGCAATACAGATAAGATTGCTGTACATGAGCCCACTATTGTTTAAAAAGGCCTCTTTCTTGCAGATGGAGCGCATCGTTTTTAGGAAGAAAGATATTTTGGATCTACCCTTTAATTTTGTTGAGTAATAGCTACATTTGATCAGAGTTTAATTAAATTGTGATAACTTCATAAATCCAACTGGACTGAGTTGCCCCTACTAAGTGAATGTTATCGTGAGCTCAGATGAAACATCTCTTTCTTGATTTCATGCTTCATAAAAAAAATAAGCTAACTGTAATTACAATAAATAGCATAATTCAATCAAGGATATGGTTCTGGTTGCCTTACTCTTGTTGAGTGGTATCTTTTTAATAAAAATGTTGTTGTTAATGTAGAAGAAATACAAATAGAAAAAGTCGTCCCAGTTGGACCAAAAGCACCAGTACCTTACATGGAATATAAATACAGAATTTCTGTTAACTTGTGTCCTTTGGTTCTTATTCTATCCCTGAGAAGCATCAAACTTCAGCTTCTCTACACCTACTCATTAGAGAGCAGTAGTCAGCTTGAAGAGCCAGAGTTAGCTTTCTCGAGACTGGGACAACACATCTCCCTGAGCCCCTCTTTGTATATCATGTGTTCTAGGGCCTAACCATCTTGACAGGTGTTCATTTGGCTTGATCTGAGATGTCTGCCTTGTACCGCTTCCAGTGCTGTGCTCCTTAGTACTACAGGTGTGGCATGAATGAAGAGGATAATCACTTCCTAAGCCTATTCCCTGGAGACATATAAAAGGTCAGGCTTGATGGGGCTCTGAGCAACCCGATCTAGTTTAAAGATGTCCATGTTTACTGCAGGGGGGTTGGACTAGACAACCTTCAGAGGTCCCTTCCAGCACAACACATTCTATGATTCTATGATTGATTCTATGGTTCTATGATTCTATGATTTTATTGATATAATGCTTGTTTATACAGCCCAGCATGCAATTAGTCTTCTCTGCTGCAAGGGCACACCACTGATTCAGGTCTTTGTCCACTACAACTCTCAGGTCCTGCTCTGAGAACCTCTTTTCTGTCCAGCAGTCCCCAGTCTGTATTGCATCCTAGATTCAGGTCAAGACAGGTGCTTCTTCCCCTCTACTCTCTTGTAATGAGACCTCACCTGGAGTACTGCATCCAGCCCTGGAGCCCTCAACACCACAAGGACACGAACACAGACCTGTGGCAGCAGGTCCAGAGAAGCCCCACAAAAATGATCAGAGGCTCCGCAACACCTATGCAATGAAGACAGGTTGAGAGAATTGGGGAGGTTGAGAGGCTGGAGAAGGCTCCAGAGAGTCCTTATTGCAGCCTTTCAATACTTAAAGAGAATCTATAAGAAAGATGGAAGCAATCTTCTCAGCAAAGGCAAGTGACAGGACAAGCAGTAATGATTTTAAACTAAAAGAGGTTAGAATTAAATTGAATATAAAGAAGAAGCTCTTTACTATAAGGGTGGTGAAACACTGGAACAAGTTGAATCGGAGAGGCATTCAAGTTTAGTCTTGATGGAGCTCTGAGCAGCCCGATCTAAAGATGTCCCTGCTCACTGCAGGGAGGTTGGACTAGAAGACCTCTCAAGGTCCCTTCCAACCCAATGAAAAACCTGTGCAAGTTGAAGTCAGGCTACTACATCCCGTGTGGATACAAGAGTTATGTAAGGCCTTTACCAAGAGCTTGATAATGCATTTACCTGAACAGAGCCAGATGCAAGATGTGACACCTCCTGAGAGTATCAAAACTCAAATAATCTCGTTATAAAATCTAAGCACCTGACTATTCCACGAGAAATCAGTACTGAAATTACAAGAGCAGCTTTCTTTGTTCTACTGATTTATTTTTGGTCAAAACAGTGGCTTGCTGAGCTTAACTACTTGCAGCTGACCTTTAAAGGAGAACACCTGTTGGTACACACATGTTAGCCTACTGTCTTCTAGCTCCAGATACCTCCTCTGTGTGTTTAGTAAACACTTCAAACCAATGAATTAGGGAACACTAGTTTCTCAGCAGCAGGCACCTGTCACCAAATGGGACATTTCAGTCCTGTCCCCATTGTTAGCACAATGGGGTAAGCTGCAACTGTCTCAATACTTGTGCTCAGGCTGAGAGTTTAGACATCACTCCTCATCCTTCTCTTTATAGTGGAGACATGCTAACCTCAAACCTGGATGTGGAGGATAGCACTTGGCTCGAGAAACCCTATAACAACTGATCACTGCATATTGCTGAAGATCAGGGGAAAAAAGAGAGTTTATGGCCTCTGGAAAAGAGGGCAGGCCACTCATTGTGAATATAAGGATAACGTTAGGTTGTGTAGGTAAATTACTAGAAGGTCCAAGGCCCAGTTGGAAATTAATCTGGCTTTGAAAGTAAAGGACTGTAAGAAAAGTTTTTATAAATACATTATTAGCAAAACAAAGAACTGAGAGAGCCTCCATCCTCTGCTAGTCCTGGAAGGAAATATAGTAACAAAAGACAAGGAGGTGCTTAATGCCTTCTTTGTCTCAGTCCTTAGTAACAGAAGCACCTGTATTGAGGGAAGCCAGCTCCCCGAGACAAGACAATTGGACTGGGAGCAAAACATTCCTTCCACACCCCCCTCCCCCCCCCAATGAGGAGAAGGTTAGGGACCTACTACTACATGTCGATGTCCATAAATCTATGGGGCCAGACAGGATACACCCTAGAGTACTAGGTGAACTCGCCGGGGTTCTTGCCAGACCACTGTCCATCATTTGTCAGTCCTGGCTTACTGGAGAGGTCCCAGCTGATTGGAAATCAGCAAATATAACATCCGTCTATAAGAAGGGAAGGAAGGATGACCCAGGAAATCACAGGCCTGTCAGTTTAACTTCAGTTCCAGGGAAGTTGATGGAGCAGATAATCCTGAGTTCCATTATGATTCTGTGATTTGCAAGTATGTTACATCCAAATCAGGCATGATGCCTGCATAGTCCTTAAAAAAAAGGAAACTATAAAAACTCCTGATAATGATTCTTAGAGGAATTTTATTGAAATATTTTCATCACTTCTTTATGATCCTGCAGCAGACAAGCTGCCCTGAATGGGACAGCTGTGGCCTCCATGTCTGCGTTAACCTCTGTACTTCTTCCTGTGATCCCTTAAAAACAGCAAGCACAACCCAACACTTATCTTTCCTTCAGCCCTATCTGAAGCAGCAGGTGGGAAAGGTCACGCTTGCTATTCCTATCAGTCCTTTCCAGCCCAAACAGGAGTGTTTGAAGGCCAAGGAAGCTCTGTAATGCTCTTTTCCAGCTGCTTGCTGGGGGAGGCAGAGTCATGCTACCTCTCTACTTACTCCCTTGCTTATGTAGCCTTCAAATTGTTTGTGCTCAGATATCTGTATGTTCTTGATAATTGCAGTACGTCTCGCTGTGTATACTTTTAGGTTGTTACAATAGCTGTTATGACTTTGAAGAGTACTTCTCTCAGGGTCCCAAAATATTCTTACAGGTCTGGTCCAGAGTGACACCTGTGGAATGATTAATTTAGAGATTCCATCTACTTTTTTTTTTTCTTGTAGTAAAAATGCAAAGGCTCCACTAAGCTAGCTGCTTTCTCGGGGAAATAAATTTAAGATCATGCCTTATATGTAGATTGAGACACTGATTATTTCAGGATGGAAAACTTTTGTGGTTAGTGTTGCTGATGTCCGAGAAATATGCTATGCTGAAGGTAGGATGTTGCTAATTTGAGTTGGATTTCTTTTGAATAATTCGATAAGTATCATGATTCTATCTCCTTTTGACATTCTTCTATTTGCAGCAAAAAGAATGCAAAAAATGAGGTTGGAAGATGAGAGAACAAGATCTAGACAAGTTTAGGTGGGGGTTTTTCTAGTTAGTTGGATGAATAAATTAAAATTCAATACTGTATGAAATGTGCAAAAAGGAATTAGCATTTTGAAAGTATGTTATTACTGTTACTAAATATTTTCAGCTCATATAAACACCTTCACTTTGAAAACAAAAGATGGAAAATTTTAGCTACGTACTTGCAAAGAAAGAATACACTGCTTGTACTCACTCTCTGCTGTGTACCCATGTGTTGTGTCCTCTGTCCTAGATCGGAGACCTATTAAATGGAGAAATATCCTGATCAACACTTCTGTCCTGTATATCGTCATACTTTATAGAAACTAAAGTTGCTCTCCTAAGGTAAAAAGGTGGGTACAAGTAGTAACTAGCTACTTTACTGATGAGGAAAGAAAGTGATTCTGTTGTGTACTTTGGGATGGCCACCCAGTAAAAGGATACTAGTGTATCTACCAGTGTGTGGTAACAGCCAGCAGCAGTCACTGGAGAAATTAAGAAGAGGTAAGGCAGTATACAGCGATGTTTTCTCATTAGGCAATGAATTGTGGTGCTTCTTGAACTGGAGGTGGTGCATTTTTAGGTTAAAAGTGTACTCAGGCTGCCGTATGAGAACAAATGATCCTTACAGTGATAGGACAAGGGTTAATGTTTTCAACCTCGAAGAGATTAGATTTACATTAGATGTAAGGAAGAAATTCTTTCCTGTAAAGATGGTGAGACAGTGGAACAGGTTGCCAGAACAGTTGTGGATGCCTCCTCCCTGGATGTGTTCAAGGCCAGGCTGATGAGGCTTTGAGCAACCCGATTAAGTGGAAGGTGTCTCTGACCGTGCCAGGGGGGTTGGAACTAGATGACCTTTAAGGTCCCTTCCAATCCAAACCATTCTATGATTCTATGATTCTCTGAGTATGAAGAAGTCTCTGTCCACCCACTTCTGTGGCATTTTTGGACTAGGGGAGACTATTGTAAGCCTAGAATTAAAACTCTTGACTAGTACTGATATATATATTTGATCTGTCTCAAAGAAAACCTTCAGATGGTGAACTATAGGTAGCCAAGAAGCATCGCGGCAGTCCTGGCACTGTTAATTTTTGAGTTGTCCGTGGCTACCCTCTACGGGTCTCACAAGGTAACTGCAAGAAGAGCAAGAGCGAAGAGCACCCATGAAATCAAGTTACAAATGTGTGCATCGCTGCAGCTGTGACAGAACCGACTGTATATGCCCTATTACAGAATCACAGAATAACAGAATTGTTGAAGCTGGAAAAGACCTCT
>NW_009730370.1:0-668 GCF_000703405.1 Apaloderma vittatum
CAAAAGGGGGATGTCTGCTTCAAAAAGGCAGGAAATGAAGCAGCGTGGGTGGACTGAGAGACCTATTGGGACTGGGCTGTGGCTTTTCTCTCTTAACCTATTGTTTCATTATATTAAAAAAAAAAAAGAGAAAAAAATAATAATAAATTGAACACATCCTGTGACCTCTTATCAAGCCATCGGGAAGAAAAACAAACAGCTCATTCATCTAGAGGCTGAGGGTGTTTTTGATGTGACTGCTGGACTCGTTAAATCCGTCAGGCCAGACGGGCCCGCGGGGGGCATCCCCCCTCCTCGGCCCCCTGCTCGCCACCTCACTTTTTTTGACTTTTGTGTGAGCCAGGAGCTGTTTGTTTGCGAGGGTTTCTATACATGGCACTGGGCATTTCCCAGCTGGCCATGCCCCCCCGGCTCCCCAGGGCCTCTGCTCCCTGTGTGCAGGAAGTCTTTCATTCCCCTCTTATCTGCAATCCAGAAGATTTTGATGGCTGCTATTTCTACTGCTCCATGTCTCCTCCCTTCTTTTGGCCAGACACCTATAATTTTCCACTCCTCTTTTTCTTCCGAAGGAGGTGACATTTAAGGGAAAACAATGGCCTTGCTTTATTTAGCTCTCACCTATGATTTCTTTTTTTTAATTATTCTTTTACGGCTGGCGTGCTTGTGAA
>NW_009730370.1:699-113180 GCF_000703405.1 Apaloderma vittatum
GGACTTATGCACCAAAGCACTAGAAACTTGACCTAGCAAAACCTCAGAGAGTCTTGGTTCACACACACCCCCACATAAACTTGTTTACATCACGCCTATAAAAAAGCCGTATTCACTTCTTGGATCTTTGGCTAAGGCCTTTTAAAGCCAGATAGGGTCATCAGGTCGCCTCTGCTAAGTATCTCTATACTTCCAGTCTTAATATTTCACCCATTTCTGACTGTAGCGAGTGGAATAAATAATTTTCAGTTAAACAATATCTTTCAGAAAGGCATCTGCTCCTGATTTGAAGACTTCAAGAGGTGGAGAACCCACCACATCCACTAGCAGCCTGGGTCATTCAACTTCAGCAAAGCACTTAAAATATCTTCTAAGTAGAAACTGGTGTGCTATTCTGACACGAGGCAATCTTACAGACAGGTCTTTTCCAGGCTCAGAAGAAGTGCACAGTTAAGTGACTACCTCTACCGAGCAGATGTATAAAGGACATAGTAAGGCGTCATATTATCTAATTCTACCAACATAAAACTAATGAAACTTGTTCTTACCAGAGACACATCCCTTTTTTGTGGTGTACAGATGTGGTGTATACTGGCCTCACCTGAAGTCGCTGCGATAATGGCCATGCAAAGGTAAGAGGGAATGGTTCAAGTATTCTTGAAATCCCAGGGACTGGAAAGGTCCCTTGGGCATAAATCCGAGGACTGTGACTGCAGCAGCTTGGAGGAAGGGAAGTTGTCCAGCCAAAAGGTCTTTCATGAGAAAGGTGGTAGGGATGGGTGGTAGGGATGTTTGCTGTCCTGACTTGGTCCTACATCAGAAAATTCCACACCTACACTATCTTCATGCCATAGCCAGACCATTGAATAATTAAAACATCAGCAGGTGCCTGCAAACAATTAGAGGGCAATCCACAAATGTAGACTCTTTTGGTACTAACACTGATTTAAAATTTCCAGCAGAGATAATGATCCCTACAGGAAATGTAAATGAAACTTGTAAATACATAACAGAAAATTGGGCCAGAGCACAATTAAGATTATTTCTTTAGGTGCAGCATTGCTACTGGTGCTTCATTTTTCTAGAAAACAGGTCATGGTAGAAGTACAATGATACATCATTGTGAAACACTGTTTGGAAGCTCACTTGACCTTTCAATCCTGGTACTTTCTATATTAATCCTATGCTGCATAAATTATAAGAGGGAAGATAAATATTTAGTTTCTTGCTGTTTTGAACAAAGTCCCACAATGTTTTCTTTGCAGGCTGAAGCAATTCAGAGGCAACCAGGAAGGAGGCAGACAGCCCAGTTGTCTTCCCATGACACTAACACAGAGTGCACATCTAATTGCAAAACCAGAGAATAAGGAATGGAAATGCAGGCAGGTTTTTTTCAGAACATAAATACAGGAGAGTGCAGGAAGAGAGGGAAATAGAAGGCTAAGGAAGAGAATTTGAGTCAATTCACTGACACTGTGGTACATAAATTTGCTTTAGATTTACAGAAAAGCTTTCAGAAGAGCACAGAGGAGTTAAGCACCCCTCCTCAAATTAATATTCAGTACAAATCACTCTAGACGCTTTGAACATTTCCCTGCCAGATACTTTAGAAAATAAAAGTAAAAAACTCCTCCAAACCAAAAAATACAACTCAGAATCTGATTTTTCCCCCCTTTGATTTATGAGCCTAAATTAGGACTGTTTGGTATGAAAATTTTGCCCAGAGGACTTAGATATATGTAAGCAACTCTTCTCTTATTCCCACCACACTGTTGCATTCAAAAGCATTTTGATAACTTGATAAAGCTGCCCAGTAGGTCTAATGGTTAACTCGAACCAATTACCCTGAGTAACATCAGTGCTTTCTTTAACCAATTTATCCTTGGCTATCTACAGCAAGCTAAATCTGTGCCCTGAAGCTGATTCTAAGTTCCCATGAAGTTTAGCTCCAGTTGTTGGCTTCAGCGAAATCAGAAATTGCACAGTTCAGGGACTGTGAGTCAAATCACTATTGCAGGTGATTGTAGATCTACCAGGAAAGAGGTCAAGGGTGGGTGTTTGGTATCACTTCTGAAACTGGAAGGACAAGTTAAAGCAGAGAAGTGAGGAAGAAGGGAAACGGCTGACTAAAAACTGGTAGTCTAATTTCTAATAAACTGACTGTTTAACTGTCTCTGAAAACCCGAATGACTTCTCAGTTACCAGATTCTAGCAGAATCGATGCACATCAAATAGGCATTCAATTTTTGTATAGACCAGACTTGGAATTTGTAAGGTGCATTTATCTTCTGAGTCTCCTTGCCTGTTAAAACCTCTTCATTTCTTTACAGTCACAAAATACTGATGGTCTGAGGCAAAAAGGACTTCCAGAGCCTTTAGAGGGAGTACTGTATGACAAGCAAGCATGAAACTCTTGAAGGCTATCTTATCCCCTCATCGAGTGTTAATGGGATTTGTATTGATTCATTGATGGGAGATTACACTCTTCAGTATCTTTGTCATTAATAGTTATTGGTAAAATGTAAGACATGTAGAAGGTCAATATCTCATCCATATCTTTTTTTTCCCCCCCCCTCGTTCAGTTCTTAGTAGCTGAAAAATTTGCTCTGAAATAGCAGCCAACTGCAACAGGGGCTGTTAAAAGAGGTCCCAGCTACCAACAGCCAAAAAGAAATCTTCAAACTTTGATTTTCACACACAGATTGGCTCTACTTCCTATACATACAGTACCAGAATGATAAAAAAAAAGTTAGACAAATATTTATACATATGGCTAATGAGAACACCTGGCATAGCAGGCAAACAAGCTAATGGGAAAGAGATGGAATGGATGTGGATCTCACGGTGTGTACTGCATCCCAAGCAGCCTGTTTTCTCTACTGATGTCTCCTTCAAAGAGCCTTTCGCTCCATCGAATGAATGTGCTAGATCTACTGGCCTTGAAAACAGTTGGGTTCCCTCTCTACCTCAGGGCAAAAGCAAAAGCCACCTGGCTTTGGAGGAAGACTCATTAAAACCTTCAGGTACCAGTGCCTTTGCAGAGATGTCTAGCAAGCTGGTGATGGCATTCAGATATAGACAGATGTCTCCTAGGACCTCAGCTGGCACCACCAATTTATCTCATGTTGACCACAAAATAACCATCACATTATAAAGACTTTCATTTGTTACTAGTGACTGGCAAACCTCTGGAGGTTTGCTTGGGACAAATACCAATTCAGCTGCCAAACCTTATCTGAACTATCTGAACCTCTTGTGTCTAAAAAAATTGGGCTGGAAATCTCATCAGATAAGGATTTACTCTGTAATTGACTGTAGTTATTGCTTCCAGATGGGTTAGAATTACTGACATAACTGCCCTTTCACTTGGTATTTGGTGTATCCAATTCTGGCTCAGAACCTAGGAAAAAAGCATAGGTGACCAAAAAAATATACATATATTTTATATTGTATAAATTTGAACTGATCTTTATTTTTGTAGTTTTCATTCTCAAGTTTCCGTTTCCTAATTGCCCTCGAACTACAGAGAAAACAGATTTTTTTCAGCAGACAGTCCTTGGATTTCATTGAAATCTTTTGACATTGGCCTGAATTGTTTTGGGAAGAGTCATAGTAAAAGCAGGCACTCAGGAAAGATGGGAGGGTGGTCTTAACACCCCAGATAGGAGAGCTGATGAGTGAAAAGCCTGTTTACATACAGATAACTGAAACTGTCTGCTTGAACTTTGACTCTTTTGGTTTTTGTTCAGATAAATAAGTATTGTGGTCAAAAGATGCCTGCAACAATTCCATTTCTAAATATCTCCTTTGATTACTTGAATGTTTACAGTGTACTCAGATTTAAGTGCAATGTTTCATTCCGTCAAAGAAGTTTTGTTTCTTTATTTTTCTTTATTTTTCTTTTTCTTTTTAATTTCTTGGTTTGCTGACAATTTTGGAAATTGTTTATTGGTGTTGATTGACAACAGTTCCCACCTCCTTTGCCAGACTTTTTCTGAACAAACAGAAAACTGAAAATTCCTTTGTCTTACTCACATGGAATGAAACAAAGGCTGCTGTAGCAGTAAACAAGCAACTAAAATCCTTCAGAAAGACAATATTATTGGTAGGAGGGAAAATACTGTCACTGATGGAGAAACTTTAGCTTCACATCAGAAGTTCAAGGATCCAGAGAGGAGCTGAGATTTTTTCGATGGTTTTTCTGTGTCAAGTATTTGCTTAGACCACGTTAGGGACTAGCAGATGTACCAGAGCGATCAGGATGAAAAGGGAACAGAAGTTGGTAGTTTTTAAAAAGCAAAGTGTTCCTTGCAAATGAGAAGGAAAAAAAAAAAGGCCATTACTGGAGAACTGGGATATCTCCACAAGCACCATGTGATTTAGTTGGTGCAGCATCTTCACGCAGGGTCACCTAGTGATTAGGAAGGGAGGAATTCCCAACTGAGTACAGGTCAGTGGTCCTGCTAGTTCTCTAGCCTGTCTCTGACAGTGTCAATTTTGAAAGATGAACTGTGGAGCAGCTTCCCAAGGGAAGAGGTGGAAGTCCCATGTCAGGGGACTTTTACAACTAGACCAGACAAAACACTAGAAAATGTACTGTAGCTGTACTGAGCAATTCTGCATCAGCAGGGAGATGGATTGAATGATCTAATATGGCTCTTCCATCTGCAATTCCTGTGAGTCTATGAATCACATTTCTGTGTGGCAATGCAGCCGAGTAAATACAGTGCAGAGCAGCATCATCAGCTATCTTGGTATCTCTGTAACAGTAACATGAGTAAATTAGGCAGACAAATTCCAAAAAGGGATATATTTGACTCTCCAGTTCTAAATCCATCTGTTCAAACTGGCTGTAGTACAGTATGCTACTGCTAATTCCTAAGTGGTTCAGGTTGGATAGCAAGATATTTTGGGTCAGGTAGGCTATTAGCAAAGAACTAAACCTTTATTTGTTCATCTTTTGTTGTACAGGGCTAGTGTTTCCTAGAAAGATTGACCCAGCTATCTATAGCCTCTGTGAATTTTAACTTTAACCATATGGAAGGATCTTGCAAAAGTAGACTATAAAAATTGAAAATATGTCAGTTTAAGATGCAAAGTGTCTTCTGACTGGAAAAGCAAGGGTGGAGGGATTGAAGCATCTTATTACCAGGCAAATGGGCTCAATCTTCATTCTGGTCCTGTGCCCAGATGATCCAGACATAAATGAATTCATGGACAGTTGGGTGCCAAAGCTAACCAAATACGAGACTAACCAAACGCTTCTTTTGTGCACCCAATAAAGCCCAGTGGCTCAGCTAGGTTTAGACTTTTATCACATGTATTAAACTTCACCTTCAACACTAATCACTATCAAACAGAATTATGAGGAACATACTTGCATGATACTTTTAAGGAAATAAGGACCATACACAGAGATGCTGACAAAAAGTCCAGTGTTTCACTACGACACGTTTACTGAACAGAAGAAATTTCTCTAGCAGCAAGGAATATACTTTTCATAAATCATACAGGAGAGCAAGTGTTTACAACTTTTATTGCTCTCTTTATTCTGGTTTCTAACTCCTAGAATACTAACCACCAAAGGCTTATTTTGTTTCTGAGACTTGACATTACATCTGAAGTTCTATCTCAAGTGTAAGTAATACAATTTTGGAAGTGATTATTGCCACATACATACCTATTCATGTAGATATATGTTCACAGCACGTACAGCACATGAACAGAAAGGCTCAACATTTATATGGGACATCATTCAAGTCATATTTGTGTGTGTGCATTCCAGCTACACCACAATGTGCAGGTTTTTAGTTGTTAACAGGCCTTCCTGAGTACTCTGGCTATTTATGAAGATACTGGAGAATTTAGTTTCACGACATTTAGACCTGTTGATTTATTCATTCTGAACTGCAGCATCATTTCTTCACTATTCGTCATTCATTTTTCCCTTGTTTAAAAAGTTTCATTGACCCAGTCATAAATAAGTAAATAAATAAATAACCAGCACATGCCTTGGGTAACCAATTCCACACCTTTGTGGGAAAAGCAATTGAACTGTTTATAAATAAACCATAAGCTGAAATGTGCTTGCATAAACTATTTCATAAATACTTAGGAAAAGCACTATTGGGAAAAAAATCCATCTTCATCTTTTTCACTGTGAAAACAAAAACCATTTTTAGGAAAGGGAAACATTCACACCCTTTTCTCTATTTTTGGACTGATTCAGTATAAAATCCATTAATAGAAAATGTACCGATTGAACTTAATAGTTAAAAAGTTCTTCCACTAGTACTAAGAAATGAGTTGGTCATGTTTATTACTGAAAATGGAGACTGTCTATAGTGGTCTCAAAATTTGACTGATCTGGGAATATCAGTCAAATCTCCTCAATAGTCAAAGTAAAGAAAAAGTCTCCTCTTCAGAATTACCCAGCCCAAGAAAGATATCTGCACTAGGTGGTATGAAGAGCAATGGAGAGACCACCTGAACAAGTAGATTTGAGATCTAGCTTTTGGATGGTTAAAGCCAGATTAGATGAGTACTCTCATAAAGTCCTATCAAACCAAGATAACTTTGCTTTCCAGTGTTATTTACAATTTTTACCCAGCTACCAAAAGACCTATGAACATCAGATGAACTGTATCTGTATAAACTCAGCAATAACAAAATACAAAATCTTTGCCATAACTATGAATGAATGACAGCATTTAATAATCAGATGTGTATATTTACATTATATCTGCTCTCTACCTGGATTTACTAGAAAGGAATCTACATTTTGGAATAAATTGCCCAGAGTGTTGTGGCTGCCCCTTCCCTGGAGGTGTTCCAGGCCAAGTTGGATGGAGCCTTGAGTAGCCTGATCTAGTTGAGAGGCGTCCCTGCCCATGACAGAGAGGTTGGATTAGACGATCTCTAAGGTCCCTTCCAGTCTATGCCATTCTGTGATTCTATGATTTAAAAGAAACAGTTTATATGATTTCAGGGCAAAATAAGCTGCAAAGGGCTGCAGAACTCAGTAAGGATTTCTATTACTTGTAGGTTTCTGGATTAGACAAGGCATAAGCTGAGAGGTTTGTACTACAATATAGCCCCCAAACTTAAATGTTGTGACATTAGCAAGTAGCTTATAATTAAAGTATGTTGCCATTTCACCAGGCTTTCATTTATAGGAGAAAGTGCAGATTCTATTCTATGTGAACTTTAGATACATCCAACTTTTTTCTTTGTTCTTTTCTTTAAAGCTTTGCAACAAATGCACCTCCATATGCTTATATTAGTTAATCTAGTATTAAACATATTGGCTGTGCAAAATGTTGGCATGCATTAATAAATGTTTTCATTTTTTTATTCTTTTTTTTTTCCCCTTACTTTAAATTCTTCCTTTGACTACACAAGCAACAGCTGTCTAGCTTCCTGTTCAGTACTGGATCTAATGCCTCTACAGAAATCTAGGTCAAAACACTTGGAATGCATGAATATCAAACAGAGTTTTCAAAACAGCAAATGAATACATCTTTAACTGGTGACATTTTCCTGTAGCATATGGCTGCAAGCTCAGGGGACTGCATGCTTTTTTGATGAATATGTTCCGTCAAAAACTAAGGAATGGCAGTGGGCTTATATCACCTTCTGTTTTGCCTTATGAAATGATAATGCAAACTCATAAATGGATACTACTATCACAAGACTTCTGTCTTTTGTCCAATCCCAAAGTAGTACAAGGCCTGGTGGTTAAGAGCCTAACTCTTTGGTTGTGTTAAAGTATAAAAGATAACAGTCAAAGACACTTTTTTGTAAAGCACTTGCCCATGTCACAGAGGGCATAACATTACCCACATTTCCATACTAGTGGAAAACAGCAACATACGGTAACAGGAAAGAGGTACAGATTAATTCTAAAATTCTGCAAAGACATTAAACCATGCATATAATTTCTGTAAAAGAATGGCACGATACAACAAAGGTAATATTAATATTGTTTAGCTTGCCAGCAGAAATACTCAGGGAAAGTTGTACATTTTTAATGATAGAAATAAGAGAATAAAAGAATAAACGAAAATTAAAGTGCCGGCATCTCAGTAAACCTCCTATCAACACTAAAGTGACAGTCCAAAGAAAGCTGCTCTAACAAGCTTGTCTGTTATTCTCTGAGAAGAAAGCATGGGCTTGGCAGCAACACCAGAGCCTGTTGAATAATTAACCAACTACCGATTCTGACCAGTAGGAAACGATGGAGTTATTTCTGATCATGTATTCATCTTCCCAAATAACAAAAACCATTTGTGCTAATATCTCTTTAGAATTATGAAGCAGATAGAAAACCATCTAGTTAAACAACTCTTGAATATTCCATAAGGCTGGAGATGCAGGTCAGCTGGAAGCAGAGCGTGGCTCACTCACTGGACTCGCAAAGGATTGTGCAGGGGTTTAAAACGTTGCAGCCAAGGTCTTTGCAGGTTCTGACCTCCAATACCCTGTGGGATGTAGTGGAGCAAACAAATGCTGAATTCAAGGCCTGTTTAAAACAGCAGGCTTTTTTCTGGGTTGACACTCCTGGGGGAAACATGAGTGTTGAGAGCATCTAGATAAGCTGTAATTATATGAAACTGCGTTTTTGTATGGAAGTCTGATTTTAAACTTCTGCTTGGGTCACATAAAGGCTTATATTGCTGAGTACGTATCAAAGCTTCTCATGTATTGTGAAGTCTCTTTTCCGTTACGTAACCCCCCCACACACACACTTTCTGCCATCCTTCATCTCCTAAGCTCTGTACTAAACCAGCCAAGAATGTAAATTTCATTCTTTGATATTTTACTAGTTTCACACTACCTTGCTGGCTCAGCTTGTGGCTCTGGTCAGAAACTGGGGACATACAGCATCAGAGAGGGCAAGAATTCCAGAATTCAGTGGATTTTGAGTATGTTTATAATGGTTCTTGTAAACAAAAGTTTACTAAAAGGTGGAAGGATGGTCAAATTATATGTACAAATACAGAGTGATGATCATTAGCCTCCTATAGAATCATAGAGTGACATAAGCTGGAAGGGACCTTAGAGATCATTTTAATCCAGCCTCCGTGTCATGCTCCTCATAGTTTACAGGAAACATGTCTGGACTTTAAGCCATTTTAAGTAGGTATTTGATATGTATCTTGCAGAAAAGTGATTGGTTAAATAAAAATGAAAAATATTAAACCTTCTGAAATAGTTTTATTTCTCCTGAATTTTCCCACTGTTTCTAAGTGCAGCTTTGGAAACATGCAGGCTCTTTCCCCCCACCTCTTTGTCTCCCTCTCTGTCTTTGACAAAACTTACTGTCACTCAGGTGAAATTTAATTACATTTAACCCTAGAAAGGAGACAGCAAGTGTTTAACCTTAATACTATGCACAAAATATATTTCTTATTAATACCCCATCAACATAAAACCTGTAATAGGAGTTAACGGATTAAACTGTGTATGTGTTGGTATAGATATACAAAGTCACTGGTGACCCCTTCTTTCTGTCATTCAGTGACCAACCTAGATTTTTCCACTGGCTGTCAAAGTTTAAGGCTGGGTTGGCCCCTAAAATCTGACAAACGCTCCCTGTGATTCCTACCCCAGCACCCTCCCAGGGCAGGATCACAGGGGAACCAGGGAGAGAGATCGTGAGGCTGAAAAGAACTTGAACCAGCTTAATGGAGAAGAAAAAATAACACTAAGAATAACAATGAGGATGTTAAACTATATACAGATATTAAACAAGTATACACTCAAAGATACCGGAGAATATGTTAATATGGAACCCACTCCACCCAGATGGATGGAGTCCCAAGCACAAAAAAGTCCCAGACTGGACTCAGCAGCAGAGAGGAGTGTTTGGGCCCAGAGTCCCAATGACAGTCCAAAAGCAAACAGAAAAGCAGCTGTGCCACTCCCACCTGGTGATGCAGAGGGAAGCCAACCCGTCCTGAGGAACGTTACTCCTCGGCAGCGTGACAGCAGGAGGCAGGAGCAGCAGCAGCACAGGCAGAGCTGACACCCAGCCCAGGACAACCCTCCCAGCACAGCAGCACTCAAGGCCCCAGAGCTCTGCTCAGGGGCCCTTTTCTACTGAGCACCATGGCAAGGAACGCTGGCATTGGTCCTTTGGGCTCACCTCACCCATCCTCTCCTCCCCACAGGCACAGCTGCCCCCTCCCTGATTGTCATTGTCCCCAGTGCAGGGAGCAGCAGAGAACTGCCAGCCTGGGGCTCTCACACCAGGGCACTTGGATGAGAAATGCACCCTGTATAACCCTCTTGAATTACTGTGCTTTGGTTTAGCAAAGTAAAAAGAAAAGCCATTTTCACATTTCTGAAAGGTTGGATGAGATTTTTTTAATACGTTCTCTGCATTTGTGACACTTCAAATTATTATTGTTGCAATGTTTTAACTTAGGTACATTTATTCTATTAGGAAAGTAATTAAATTTACATTCATTTGGTGTTAGGCAAATGAACCTAAATGCTTGATTAGTACAGGATGGGAAGTAACAAATCAAATAATTTCATTCCGAAGATGAAGACATACTTTCTCTGAAATCAACAGAAAAATTACTACAACTCAATTGTACTTTCCTTAGTCCTAGAATTACTCTATTTAAATTAAACTGAAGGATCTGTATAGTTACATATCTGTCCAGCTATGGGAAAGAGAAAGATAACAAAACTACATAGCTAATAGCAGCGACAGTAATGTTTGAGCTATGAAAGCAAAGCTCATTTATGTTCTAAACTTATATTATTTTTCTTAAATCAACATTAAGAAGGAAAAGTTGAGATATTAATTACCCGTTTACTGCCAATGTAGCGGAAAATGTAATTTATAGACCACTTGCAAAAAAGTGCTTGCTTAATTTAAGAACTCAAATTATTCAAATAACATTTTGAATTTGATTATTCGTATAATTGAAATGTTGCTCTCACAGCCTGAATTGCTTTTCTGAGTTACAACCTGAGCAACAGTTAACTAAGACCACACTCGCTGTGGAGATTAGCACAAATGTGAGCAGGAAAGGAAGAGGGACTAAGCCAATGTACAGCATTTACCTGGAGAAATTGCTAGGCAAAGCATCAAGGTTTAGTTTCGGTTTGGGATTTCCACAGGCTTTAGCAGTTCTATACACAGAGAGCTGTTGTCACTCCCTTTATTTTTTCTGTATGAACTAGGATCAGATTAAATTGTTCCCACAAATCTGCATCCCTGAGATAAGTGATGTGAAGAAACCAAATCTATGTCTATGAACTGGGTGGCTGTGCCTTTGATGAAGAGCTGATCACTGCTCTGTGACCAAGGCACAACCAAATTTATGTTCTGGCCCACTAACTCAGAAGTTTTGGAAATGCAGCTGTATAGATGTTAAGCTGAAGTTTGCCCAGTCCTCCTCTAAGACATCCCTGAAATCTGTACAGAATCCTGCCACTAAATATATTCTGTGGAAAAGTTACACTGAAAGCAGGGATCTCACTTCAGAAATTTTGACATGAGTAATAGGAAATATATTTCCCTTTTCTGCAATGCCAAGAAAAATGGGGCAGAGTCAATACAGCTAGATACAGTCAAGACACCAGCAAAATCATAATTTTGCCTAACAAATATACCTCTGATATCAGCCTGAATATTTTCAGTTTCAAAAATAACTGTTTCCTATTCCTAATAAGAGCGAGAATGAGACTGAACGGGATGAAAAATAAATGCAACGTTTCATACTTGGCACCTAAAGCCCTCATGGAAATAAACCTGAAGAGCAGAGCATATGAAGCTTTAGTGAAACAGCAGAAGACCTATTTTATATTTCAAAAATGGATTAAGATGCTCAAACAATCTTGCATCTGTGGAGTCTCACCTGGCCTAGAGTAAGTTCGATTCCAGTGGACCTGGATTTTTTCAGTAATAGCATCTCAACTTCTCCAGCTTTTAAAAAAGAGAATCGGATAGGACTAACACTGTTAGGATTCCTATTTGTATATGATTTTAAAATTCTCTACCGTAAATACATGTCCGAGTTTTTTTACTTAAAATATAATGGATATTATATTTATTTATTAGATACAGTAATTAGAAGCTATTTATTATTCCTGCCATGATTTCCATTATATTCTCCTCCACTTTCTCCACCTGGCTGTTAGTGAAGACAAGGGATCCTCAGGAGATGCAGAAGCTCATGTCTGGGTATCTGACTATAGGAGAAAAACATTACGATTTTCTTCCCACTAAAGAAGGAAGCTGAGGTATATGACAAATTTGAGATGCAACCAAAAAAAGTGCCATATTTCTCATGTGTTTAAGTGGAGATGAATGATGCACATTCTTTAGCTTGGACAAGCAATGTAAGTGATTTCAGTCTCTCAAAGTGACTATTTTTTTTTTCTCTAAAAACTACAAATAATAAAAATTAATATCTTAACCTGAGTCTTACTCAGAAAGCTTAGGAAGAGATTATAAACAACTAAAAATAAAGTATTGTTATAAAGAAGTGCCTAACCAACTCAGATATAGGTATTTTTGCTTATGTTACATATGACTAGAAGTTCTCAGGAAAATGTATTAGTCCAACTTGAAAACTTCTTTAGACCCTGATGTTGTTAGTACAAATCTAATGGCATCCTGCTAAATCAAACAAATCAAAACAGACCCCAAACTGTGGGATTTTCAAAGGGAATGTGATGATTCATGTCTCATTGAGTTTAAATACCTAGCTTCATCAAGATCTGAAAATCCCATCCATAATCAGAGACTTAGTGTATAACAAGTTGGAAGTATTTTAAATGACAGACGAGCTTCGAGAATTATGGATGAAATTAAGTAGAAGCTTTTTTTTTTTCCCAAATTCTCAATGTCTCCAACAACTATGCTTCATACTTTGCTGCCGAGAATATGAAACACTTGGACCGCCAATGGCATGATGTTTTCTGTTAATTTTTTTTCACACCCTTCTTTCCCAGCTTGTCTTTTCTTGTCTAGTCTTTTCTGTTCTAAACAAGCCTAATTCACTCTTAACATTTCAGCCTCCCTATCCTCCACTCTTTATTATTCTTTCCTTCCAGCCAGCCTGCCTTTCAGCTAGGAAAAAGAGGGGTTAATAAAGCCATGATTAAGCTGTAAAAGGCTGGCATTTAGATATCAACTATGAATCAACAGCTGAAGTATCAGTGGAAATGATTTTTAATTTTCTAATACGGGCACCCTCCGCTGCAGCTCTTTCTTCTATTCCATTTTTTCGAGGTGCAAGGGGACAAATTACAAGTCACTTCTCTACATCCATGGCCTTCCTTCATCGCATGCTCAGCTTCCAAGCCCTGATGACAAAAGTTCAGGACATTTTTTCCCAAAAAAACCTAAAGGTGGGGTTATTAAATGCAGTGGAGCATTTCACCCTCGCTCACAGGCAGCCAACTGAGGCGCGAGCCAAACTAGACACAGAGAGACGGAGGAGAGAGGCAGCACAGAGACCCCATTAGTGATTCCCCCGCTGCGGTCTGAGTGGCAGCTGGGAACAAGGCACTAACTGTTTGCCTGTTGCCCATTCTTGTGTTATTGGGTAAAATAAAAGTTCTTTTCTCTGAGAATCTTTGTACAATAAAACAACTCTCAGTCATTCGCGAGTCAGGGGCGAGGAGAAAAGGGCCTCAGTGTAAAGTGCAGCAAACTGGCACATTGTTTCCAGTCATTTTCTCACTATTCACATATAAGGGGGAAAGAAGGGGAAAAAAAAAGGAAAAAAGAAAGGGCATAGGGATGAGAAAGGAGGAGGAGGGAGGAGGGGAGACTTGGGGTATCTTTTGACAGAAATGTCAGATGCGTGGGGCTGCTGGGGGAGGAAATGGTGAAGTGTGTGTCTAAGGAGGGCAAGTTTTGCCTGAAAATGTCCAGCTGAACTCCTGGCCACACGCTTCCCCCAGCTCTGACTCTTTGCCTGTTCCTGTTTTCTCTCCTTGGGTAGGATAGGATAGACACCCGCCCTACGAGACCTGGAGGTCAGAGTGATCCAAACACTGCTCTGCAGAGAAAGGACAAGACGGGCGCTTCTCTCCCTCCCCTTGGTGCATTTCTCGTGGTTTTCCTAACAACAGACACACTTAGCAATTTAATTAGCACAAACTCTACAGAGCTGAAGGTCCGACTCCTGCACCTGACATCTTATATTTCTAGGGATCAACAGTATAATAAATAGCCAGCCAAAGGTTTTTAATGAAATCTTTTATTCAAGAGTCTCACACGAACTTGGCTCATATTAGCTGTTTCCACAATAATAATAATTAAAAAACCAAAGACCCATGTGACACTAGTTAATGAATAACGAAGGACACAGCAACTTCCTAAACCACAGTAGCATAACTTCTCTACTACCTGGATGAAGAAGCACCTACAATCCCTGGTCACACCTCCTCTGCTCAGAAGCTACTTACTAAGCCCTGAACTCAGGAAAAAAGCTTTTCCTCCAGCAAAAATCTCTGTGAAGTGACAACACAAGCAAACACAGGATTAGTGGCGCTACAATGAAGAATCTGGTATTTCCTTCATGGTTCCTCTAAAGTCAGAAAGACAAAAGCATCCTAAAAGGGACAAGAAATGTGTGACACTGAAAGTAAGGAGAACTTAGAGGGCTGATAAAGAAGTGATAGGTAAAGCATGCCAGCGGGACACCTGGAAAATTATGGCACAGCATTAGATTCAGGACTAATTTATTCTCATGCCATGGCTTGGATGTAGACTCTAGGGAAGCTGCTGGATTTCTTGAACATGCCCACATCAGGCCACCAGCAAGACATGCTTGATGCGTTGGTACCAACAGGATGCTGTAACTCCCCAAAACTTTCAACTCAGAAATCCCATATATGATTCTACACATCATGAGGTGCTCAGTGAACGTCCCTTGTTTGAATCTCACTCTGTAACTTCAGTTACCATGAGATTTCAATTCAGTAGAGGGAGCTGTGGGTGAGAGTGATGCAGTTCCAGCCGAGTGAAGATTGATTGTGTTCATTCAGCCCCCACAGCCTGAAAATGCTCCCTATTTATTTTATTCAAGTTCTTGTTACAACACATCCCTGAGTTGCCAAGTCATTTCTTCCACTACCAGAAGTTCTTTCCTTTTCCCTGCTCATTTATGTGATACAATCAATCCCAAGAGCACTCTGGTATTTCACTCTATTTTTGCCCCCCTGGTACCCAATCTGTTTCATGATGTCTACGTGTATTACACCAGAGAGAGCTCAGTATTTTATAGAGCTCACATAGCCTTGGCTGACACTTGTTTTATATCTAAATCTGGTACTGAGCTGGATCAGACAAGTTCCCAGCTTTAGGACGGCCAGGACCCATGATCTAGGTTATCTGTAATGCCATTGGCAAGCATCTTTGTTTAGTCAATGGGTGTGAAAAACAACATATATAGTGATTTTGTATCATGATTACAATGTTTTCATAGCTTCACAGCTGCCAGTTAAGCCATACATAATGCTAGAGAAATAGTTCTATCACTTAAACTGTCATCCAGTAAAAATAAAAAATTATTGGCCAGAGACCAAAGGATAGAGTAAGTTCAAGTACTGGAGCAGAAGTTTGTGAGCCAGAACTGATCCAGTAGAAGCTAGAAGTACATTTGCACATAAGCTAGTAAATTATGTATTTGTCCACTCAGGAAGTGTAAAAAATGTCAGCCCACTCAGCAAGAAAAGAGCGAGTTACAAGATGGGAGCTGTTTCCTTCAAAGTAACGAGGACCCCCTGTCTTTCCTACCTTCCCATGGTATCTGGAAGCTTTATTTGAGCACAACCTGCAAACTGTTACTTGGCAAGGGCTATCGCAGCTGGCCTCTCAAGACTGAAGTAGATTTCTCCTCATGGGCTCTTGTCTTTTGAACATAGCTAGTCTTGTGAATTCAAAATCGAGCTGAATAAATAACACTGTCATTATTAAGCTCCAGAAAGCTTGTTCAAACTGAACTAAACAGGAAAATAAAAAAATACATGGAGGAAACAGTTTCTTTACATTACTTCTCCATTAGCTTCCACTTCTCCTTTCCTCTTGTTTCACATTTAGTCTACCAAGGCTAAAACCTTTTCAGAGTATGAACTATATATTTGTAATTAAAATGGGCAATCCAAGCTGATGTCTACCCCTATTACTCATCAACACTAGTACACTAACTTGCTCCATGGGTTCAGTTGCGTCCTTACACAAGACAGAGAGGATAGTTTTCAACAGAAAATTACAGAGTAATAGTACATGAAGTAAGGACATCCTATCAACTCATATCTGATATTATTTTTCATCATGTTCGTATTTGGAAAAATCCAAAAAAAAGTCAGTTCTACACTGAAATTCTTCAGTAAGATTCCTGTGCTCTTCCTAATCTCTACTTGAGCTTGAAATGAATACTGTGGCTTCAAATGAGAGCTTCATGTTCCAACTCTGTGACTGGAGATGCACCTGATGTTCTGTGGAAGGGCAGGAGAATAAGTCAGACAAGTTTGGAAAGTTTCATAGAAAGAGTTGCCTGTGGAGCAGAAATACTTGAGAATTTACCTCCGTTTAGTGTCAGGTAAAAATGACGCTTTTTGCAATACTTACAGCATAGCTGAAATTGCTGTGTCCCATTAGCTCAGCTGACAATCTCTTGCTTCTGTGAATTATGAGAAATCTCTACACTCATAAGCACTGGATTTAAGTGTAGTGAGCAAAACAGATCAGAGCTGAACATCCACTGGAACTTACTGAGTCTAATTTTATGTCATCAACATCATTATTACAACTACCACTACTACTATTATTATTATTATTACTATTATTTTGTGTTGCTTTACCATGATGTCAAAAGGCTATACAAGCAAGATAACAGAAAATTTGAAAAATACTTCGAGATTAGCATGCACCTATTAGGAAAGTCTGTAAAAACTTATGGCTCTGTTAATGCAATGTTGTGTGAAAGATCTTTTTGAGACCATTTGTCTTGCAAGATATCATGATGAGCACATAGGAGGTTCAAAACGATGAAGGTACAGGGAAAGAAGAAAAACAACATATGGCCATTGGACTGAGAAAACAAGAGCCAAAGATTTACTTGCTGATTTGGCGACCGCTGTTTCATCTTCCTTAGGAATAACCACCCCCCACCCAGCAAAATTAGTGGCTGTGTCCCTATTACTCCCATTATTTAACACAGCAAGTACATTGTATGAAGGTACACCTGACATACAATTTGTTGTGATTTTTCTCTTTGCTGTCCCATCTTCTGATTGTTAAAAATCAGAGGACACTTATAAAATCGTTAAAAATCAGAGGACACTTATAAAATAGGGACAAAATAACAAATTCACCTTTTAAGTGTGGATTGCAACAGTCAATTTTCCAAAGGCTTGTGGATTCCAGCACAACTTCACGGTTTCAGAGGCTTATAAGAGTAGCATCGTAACCTTAATATGTGTCATGAAAACAAAACTGGAGAGTTTGCTATGTAATTCTGACTTCAGAAAGTGTGCTACATGGCAGAACCTTCCAGCTCAAACATCTCTGCTTTTAGCAGCCACAGCCAGAGCCGTGACTGCGGTACAAAAATATGCTGGTGCTCCCTTGAGCAGAAAGTTGATAAGTCTGCATCTGCACCAATGAAACTATACATCTACAAGCAAATACAATATTTTATGCTACAAATAAATTCATTTTTATTGGTATTATGTTTATACAAAAAGAATATTTATGCTTGCATGACCAAAGTGGTTCAAGTCTGGCTCTTTCTAGGTCTCCAGAAAGATTTGAGAATGAGTTCCGTATCACCTGAACTATTCTTTAAACTCCATCTTTGACCTTCATATCACTACAAATGTGAGCATGTCAAAGGTCTTTCCTCTAAATATGACATCTAGGCCCAAAAGGACTGAAAAGCATTTAAGTGAAAAGCAGCCTTTGAAGGATCATCCTTTACCACTACTTAAACAAAAGCAAGTACGCATAAACATACACCACAGAGATCCCCAGATCTCTGAATAAACCCGTAACTCTTTGTGTACAGTGTTATTTGGAAGAGATATAGGGCTGCATAATTACCCCAACTCCTGCATCAGGCAGGGAAAGTTAGTGACATGTTGAGTGAAATGCTACACTGTGTTAATAACGGTTTTGAAAGAAATCAGAAAAGTTAATCATGTGTGGACACAGGGTTAAGAAGCAATGTAACAGACTATTAAGTTTAATATAGATATGTGATATAAGCATATGCAGACAGCCATTAGCATAAATTCATGTTACAGAAGAGCAGTGCAGCATGCCGCTCGATGGATTTATAGCATACGTGGTGTGCAGAGCGGGCACCAGAACGAGGGAGAAATGGGTCAACAAATTCATAGACAGGTCTTGAGTCAGATCAGCAGAACCAGGACAAATGTAACCAGGCTGCTTTTCAGCAGTGATGTTGTCTCAGAGTGTCTATCTGCCACGGAAAAACTGCTGGGCTGCTGGTTACTATGAGTTTGAGCGTGAAGACGTCAAAGTCTGGAGCGCGCACAAAGTCCTCTGCTTTGCATTCGTACAACGTGACAAGGACAGCTCTGGCAGATCAATTTCTGTTCCCTGGTTCTGTAATGGAGATACTGACAAATTCTGAAAAAGCAAAAAGTTCAATGCCTGCTCACCAAGAGTAAGAATTGCAGAAGCGTCCTTATTTTTGTCTCCTTTACCTGATTTCAGAATCCCTCATTCATATTGTATTGATTTTCCCTAGTTACTATCAGAGCCAAGTGAAGAATCTGTAACAAGTTCTGTGAGTTTGCCTCCTTTTTCTCTTCACAGAATGTCAAAATTATTCGTTACACAAATTCACTGAAGAATTCCCCCAGTTTGCTAACTGCCTGCCTTGCTATTTGACATCATCTAAATATATGTGGTTAAAACTGGCTCCTGCTAACTATTCTTACTTGTAAAAATTGATTGCAAGCACATTTCCAGAAGAAAACTTAAAAAAAAAAAGAGAAGTCCGATATCATTTACAGTCGGATTGCCCACAATGAATTGTCATACCTTAAGCGGAGCCAAGATGGAGTAACGGGAACTCCTAAAGTTTGTTTATAACAACCAGGATTTTACCCATGGTTTGTGCAATTCAGAGTAATTGGTCAGAGGCTGCAACTGGACTTTTGACAACATTTATAGTATGTATAAATTGCACTGAACCACTTGTCCTTCATAATCCCAGAAAGAGCTTTTACACTCGAGATGCTTCCTGTATTCTGTGTTCCTCCTAGCAATAAAAGCCCACAACAAAATAGTGGTAGGGCCTGATTCAATTTAATAGTGGTCTCCTCACAATACCTACAACTGTTTAATGTTATGAATCCTTAGAGCTATGCTACTCTTTCATCAACAAAAGAAAGGGTTACAACCTTCCCCATGTACAATGCTTTTATTGTATTTTGCCTTTGGGAATTTCCAGCCCAGCCTAATCTCTATCTAATTGTGTCTGAGGGAGAAAGTCTCCCATCAGCTCAAAGGGTCATTGATATTCAGGTGAGATCCAAGCTGTTTTCCAAAGTTTCATCGTTCCTTCATCTTCAAGGGCTGTTTGGCATCTTATCACTCACATGTGAAACCAGCTTTAAAAGTGATTGTGAGCTTCAATGTGGGTCCAAATTTTGCTCATTGCTTTTGCAAAATTCCCCAGGTTTTAGATTTTTAGCTGACCTTAACTTGGAGCAATTTGCAGCATGTTGATGGTTGTTCCAACAAAATACTCAGTAAAGACAATTTTTGTGCTTCCTGCAACCCTAGTGCCAAAGAATGAACCCTTCCAGATTACTGGTAGTGCATCTTGCTAGGACTGCTCCAGAGATAAATTTAAAGTGAGAGCAGGAGAAAATTCAGTGTTGAAACACGAGTCTTTGGCTGGAAGAAAGTGGTTTTCATGGACACAAAATTGTGTCCAATGATTTTGTAGTATCTTGCCATTCCTGAATAAGAGGTTATTCAGGATCCTAATGAACTTTTGGGTTCTGCGTCACATTGGCTTTCTGAATGCTGGTTTTACCACTGCACTTGAAAGGAAGAGGATGGAGAAAAGCTGTCTGACTGAAAGGACATCAATTGCTGGATAAACCAAGCAGACTTTTGATTGTTCTGGGATGCCAAGAGCAGTTTGGAGCCAGCCTTCTTTGGGGATGGGAAAGCATTGGCTAGGATGATTCTTGGAACCGCTGCTGATTATATATCACTCAGGATGATTATATATGCACTCAACATGATAGCAGCAAAAAATCTTACACTGGCATATTGACATAATGCACTAGATTAACAAACAGCATCTCATTTGGGGGGCAGGAAGAGAAGAAAGAAGGGAATGATAGATGTTCTCAGCCATATGTGCTAGATTTCTTGAAAAATAAGGAGCGAAGGAGAATGACTTAGAGAAAATGCAACCTCTAAACTGGAACCAAATGCAGTGTATGCACAGATTGATTTATGTAGTGTAGATACTTAATAAACATTTTATTGCTGAATTTTAGCTATGATATTTAGAACTTAGCACTTTTTTGCTAACACCCTACTATCCTGCATGGGACATCTCCATTTGTCTCTACCACACCAATTAATACATCAGTAGGAAAAGAAGGTAGATTATAGAGCAAGGAAGATTTCCAATGAAGCCTAGTGCAGGTTTCTTAAGAAGAAAGCCCTAGTATTGTACTTGCCTTTCAGTGGCTGAAGAGCTCAGCTGACTGCTCTGTATGTCTGGCCTGCATCCTTCCTCCCCACCTTAAATAAAGCGCTCCCATCAAGCTTATTAACATTCCAATTCATCAAAGCAATTGTTAAAAAAAAAAAAGTTATTTCACCACTGGCAGAAATTATTCTAACATTACATTTCAATAAAATATCCCCTTTCCCAGTCCTCTGTGTATAAGCAATCAATGGGTTAAGTTTAGATCACTAACGTATGTTCCATGACCCCAGAATGCTTCATCAAATGTACTCATTACCAACTGAGCAAGTGAATGAGTAGTTGTGAGACGCAGTTTAAGCGCTGATGGGATTGTGTGTGAGCCCCAACGTGGCCGAGGTATTTAAATTTTGATTTTTGTAATGGGCTTTGACATGTTTCATTTCCTCCGAGGGAGCACTCAAGACCTCTGAAAGTAAATGTTGCTAAAAAGTCATCAAGGCAGAATATTAAAATGCCATCAAATGAAAATTTCACTAATGCAATCCGGCTAGGCCTTCAGGTACCCGAGCGAAAAGGGGAGTGTCAAAGGTCCCGCTTCTTTTAGTGAAACATTATTTGTTCCTCTTCACTGACTGTTTCTCCAAAATAAATTATTTAAAGTCTTATTTCTTTTTTTTCCTCCTGGGCCCTTTAAAGTTCAACTACGCTAAGAGGAGACGTGGGGAGGGTGTCGGGGGAAGGAGGTGTCATATGTGGAAATTTAACAAATTGCCGTGCATGCATCACGAGCCAGCGAAGATTGGTTTGCACTTGCTGGGTGTCTGCAGCCTTGATACGGGCAGGGGACAGGCACCAACGTGCCCCAGTACAGGGCTTTCAACAAGTGTAGGGGCAGAGACCAACCCGTGCTGCTGGAGGATCACAGCTCCAGGACGGGGTTCAATCTAGAAGGTATTAAGCATATTCTCTAGGAAACAAGAGGGCTTGAAGGGTTGGCGAGCTCACCCAGCACCTTACTGGGTTCCTCTCCTCCCTTAGAGACAAGAGGGCTGTTGTAAATTTTTCAGATCCGTTCCCCATTGAAATGGTAGAGCCAGAAGCGTTCAGAGAAGAGTAATGAGGTGGTAGGAAAGCAATGTGGTGGTGGGTGTAGAGATCTTTCTTTTCAGTGGAAGGCAGAGGAAAGGCAAAAGGGCATTGTGTTGAGGATAAAAGAACTGGGGACTCTGGTTTCACTTCCACTCATTTTATGTCTGTGTAAATCTGCGACTCTCTTGCTGTTCCTCTCGACTTACAACACTGGGCAAAACTTAAGCCCCTTGTTCCCAGGAGTCTGGGGGCAAATCAGAAAGAAAAAAAACCACCACAGCGAACTAACAGCCATATTTAAGGAGCATCATTCAACTGAGATTCATTCAGACTTTACGAGACAAATGAAACAGAGGCACCCTGACCTCGTGCAGAATCCCATCCTGGGTGACTCTACCAAGGATATTTGAACAATGAACTCAACCAGTGGAACAGCAAAGAGGAGAACTGCACCATCAGGCCAAATGCTGATTGACAGAGTATAGACAGGAGGCTTGCTACGGTCAAACTTCATAAAGCTGATTAACACATCTCTGCCTTATACATATACCACCAGGAAAAGGGCAGGCAGCAACTGTCGGGGGACAAGCAACTATTAAAAAACAGTTGCAAAACAAGGGCTTCCAAATGATTCATAACTACCCTTTGTAACCCTCTTACTGATGTTTGCTTCGAGTGAAGGGAGCAAGCGGGTTCTTTTTTTTCCCTCTCACAGCCGTTTGTGTATCGCTCTTGACTTCATGCAAATTCTGTGCAATATAGTTAATAAAAGCAAGTAAGAAGATATCTGAAGCAGTCTCCCCAGCGGCTGCCAAAGTCCCGGAAAAAAAAAAAAATCTCCTTTGCACACCCACAAAGTAAGCAATCTCATTTCAAAACCCATTCTACCAGTTCCTGACATTGTCTGATTTCACATTAGCACAACGGATGGAAATGGCATTCAAGCTAATTATCTACAGGAGACTGAGCAAGAGGTTTAGGTGAGCTCCAAAAATTAAACAGGGAAAAAAAAAAGAAAAAAATCCTCCCACAAAAGGCCCTGTAAAATCCTTTCCCAAAAAATTCAGGCCGGTTTAGACAGAAAACAGCATATATTTTGGGGGGGAAATCCCCTGAAAACTAAGCCTCGCCTGGGTGCCCAAAGAGAGGACCAGATTCTTTGTCACCAGGGGAGCGTTGGAGTTTACAGAGCATACACAAACGCTTCCCACTTTTGGGGGGGATTGTGCAAACACCTGATTTGTGAGCCATCTGCCAAAGTTGTGGCTCAGATGAATTTCATCTCAATTGGGATTAGGGTGAGTGATCCAAAAATGCATGTCTCAATTCAAACGTTGTGGGTCATGTCCCACGACATTGGTACCTTGTCTCTGCTGGCATTCAGTATGCAAATGTGATGCAGCATGAAGTGATCCAACAGCAGGATGTGATGGGGAGGCAAAAGATATAGGACAATGTGTCAGGGAGAGAAAAGTATCAGGCTGCAAATGAATGGAAACGAGAGATTGGGGCAAAGCTCTTCTAAGAAACAGAAGGATGCAGTACTGTACGTTCAAGAGAGGCGAGAGCTGTTGCGAGAGGGTGGCTGGAAAATGATGTAGAGGTTGGAGGTGAAAATATCACAACCTAGGTGGGACGTGGGAGATAGAAACCCAAAGTCAACGGAAGCACTTTTTAGTGTACTCTGAAAAGAGAACAGATTTAGAAAAACAGGATCATTTGCAAATAATGTTACTTCTTTTTCTACGTGCAAGGGTCTTTGTCTGCTTCTTAATAGAGTTTCAGTTAATCTTGAAAAAATAGGACTGTATTAAACCAAACAAAAATAGTCCCCCTTGGTGTACCCGAGCTTGCTCAGAACTTAATCAATGTTTTCTTTCAGCTGCCTTTTAATTTCAGTATATTTTGACATTTAAATTAAGAGCTCAAGATCTGATAGACAAAAACAAAGACTTTAAGAATAATAGAAATTACAGAAAAGACAAAACTCAATTTCTTCATGCTTGGCAGTACATTTTCAGCAGTAGTTACAGCTAGACAAATATTTTGGTTGTAAAAGCTTCTTTCAAAATGCTTCTTTGGTTTAAGAGCAAAGAAATGAAAAAGTCGAACTGACCAAATTGTTTCTTTTGAAGAACTCTAAGAAAAGCTCAAATGTTTTTGTTAATTTTCTTTTTCAACTTGAATTGCTCTGTTCTCAGTACATTTTAAGTTGATTAAAATTAAGACTTCCCAAGAATAAAATATTTCAGTGTGGACTGTTTTTTCCTTCAACTCACTGAGGCATTCAAGACATTAACAAAGGCTCTTTTTTTAGCTGTACTCTAAACAGTCTATTTTAAAAAATCACAAACAAGCTGAAAAATCAATTATTCACACAAATCTAGTATTGACCTTCTCTATAAATTACTCAGCCATCCAGTTCTGCCCACAAATTCATATATGTCACAGTGAAACCAAAGGAAATTGTGAGTATGAAACTGGCTTTAACTTGACTTTAGCAAATCTTACAAGAAAACACATCCTCAAACAAATCTAGCAAAGAGAACATGGGGAGTAGCAAAAGAAGTTATTCTCATTGCTGAATTTTTGATACTTCTGAAAATTTCCTCGGCAGCGAACAAGAAACTCCCAATTCCCTTCTGCTTCCCAGATAACTCTTCTTTATGGTGTGTTTTTTAAGATTAGACTAGGGACTGAGGAGCCTCTTGTTGCTTACTGATTTCTGGTTTGATTTTAATATGCTCAGAAAAAGACAGGGAATCATTTCGAACGCTATAGGATGGGGAAGCACAGGAATGGTATCGGCAGCCTGCAGTTGAATTTTAACCTAACTGATCCAAGCAGACATTTGACCTTTGCTAAAGCCTGGTAGTGTCCATCTTCATAGTTTCAGTGTCACATTGCATTCACAAGGATGATGGCAGAAAAGCAACGAGGGATGCTTAAGCTCCATCCATTTGTACCGCCCATTTGTTTCTGTGTTTTAAATTCCACATATACTGGAAAATACTTTGAATCTGAAACAGTTGGAAACCATTTGGGATTTTGCAGAGAATCTCTGTTTCAAAACTCATCAGGATCTTTTTCTCTTTTTCTTTTTCTCTTTTTCTTTTTCTTTTTCTTTTTCTTTTTCTTTTTCTTTTTCTTTTTCTTTTTCTTTTTCTTTTTCTTTTTCTTTTTCTTTTTCTTTTTCTTTTTCTTTTTCTTTCTTTTGGTTTTCTTCTTTTTGTGAGCTTGTTGCTTCACAGAAAATTGTACAGGAAAAGAAGCAAACCCTCTAGAGACACCATTTTGGGAAGAACATTCATTTGTCAAGGGTGGCATTTGAGAAACTTCTATAGCACAAATCCACTGGCCCTGTTTTATCTAACTTGGCACAATGAAGCTATGATGCTCGCAGAATGTACTATGTTTGCTTTAGTTTCTCTTCCAAAAACTCGATCAATATTGCAGCCTCACCGTCTCCTTTTATAATTGGCAATTACTGCCTGACTGCCTTGACACCCAAGTATCTTCACGTGTGTTATTTTCTGTTTCCTGCACAGGAGCTTAAAGCAGGCAGAAGTGTATCTGTGTGAAGGAATGGGGTCATCAGTTTGGGTTTAGCCACTGACTCTATACTTGAACTTCCCCCACTTTTTGTTCTGTTTTTCTTTGACCTTCGTCTAGCTAAGTGGAGAAGGGCTTTTGAAAGAAAGAAGCACTATTCATTGGAGAAAGTTCCTAAACAGCAACAATAAAGAAAGAGTTAAAAAGGCCTTCAGTATTTTCCATTGGTACTTTCGACCCAGAGCTTGGGAAGATGAAAGACTGCTGATTTTGGGGTTTTTTTCCCCTCTGGCTGGATCTCTGAATTTCATAGCACAGACTTACTCCAACATTATGTACATCCATTCAGTTTAGGAAGGTATTTCTGACTGACAGTTCCCGTAAGGCCCACATGAAACACTGTGATGACTACCTTAGGAAAAAAAAAATAATAAAAAGCTTAAGTGTTTCTTTTGACTAGCCTTCCTCCTCCACTCAATATCTGAGATCTGCCTAGGTGGGTTCTGGAAAGAACATTATCTGGGAAGTGTTAACAATGCACTTGAATTTTCTTCTGGACCAATACATTCCCAATCTGTTTCTGTGAAGAAAAGTGTTTTCTGAGAGACATTATTTTTTTTAAGTTAGTGCCTTGTTCAGAAGAAAGATGAAGACAATTAGCTCTGACTAATAATGAGAACTCAACAAACTACTTGTACAAATGAAATGTTATGGTGAACTCAGGTTTCCCTAGGTAAAGAGCTTTCTTGCATCTATCCTGCAAGAGTGTTCCGCTTTCAAAAGCAGAGCAAGACTGCAGCTGTTGTAAACCTTCATGTTTTGTAAAAGGAAAATCCCATATAAGGATATAGTCTGATTACACGGACCCATGGTTCCCGGAAGTTCCCTGGTACATATAATCTTACAGTTGGAAAAAAAAGAGAGACACAAAAGTTTGGGGCATTAGGAGAAGGTGAATACACCCATGGTTAAATGTATAGCAACAGTGAAAGCAGCAGAAGACAAAAATTTGGAAGTAACCTGTTAAGTGGTACCACTTCACTGTATGAATAAGTAGTGAACGATCATTTTATCTGCAAAAAGTACACAAAATAGATACAAGAGTTCATAGAAATGTCACAAAAATAAAAAGAGGTAGTGCAATAGTTTCTTAAAGTCAGAAGCAAAAACCCTTTAGCATTGGGAGAAGATGAGTCAGATGAATGGTAGAATTTAACAAAATAATGAACAGCATAGGAAAGTTAGATCAAGGAACAATTTATCACTCTTCCTGTAACACAAGAACAATGAAATGCATTTAAATTTGAGAAAGTAAACTGTTTCCTTGCTGTCGCTTTTGACAGTTTTTAACCCAGTGACTTACTAACCTATGAGATTCATTGCCACAAAGTCTCTTTGGAGTCAAAAGCAAGATTGAAAAAGCCATTTACCATCTATTTTGATAATGAGAAAAACTACTGTTCATTTTGAACATCTCTAACAGAGTTTTTTCACGAGGTTGGGGTAAACCCTCGGGCTTCCAGACAGAAGTCTAAACTCTAATTACTTAGGGTCAGGAAGAAAGTTCTTCTCCTGGCAGGTCATCCCAGAGTTGCCCACTAGAGGGTCTCCAGGGTGTTCTTTGAAGGCATCTGGTCTTGGTCATCATTAACAGCAAAGAGAGGCCTTATCCAGGATAATCCTTCCTCTCTCCTCGTGCATCGGTATATTCCCACATGCAAGCCCTTTGCAAATGTCTGTGTTTTGCAGAACGGTCGTTCACTCGGGAGATTTCTCGCAGCAGAAAGAGAAGTCTGTTAGTCCCTCTGCCTGATTTTACCTACACGGTCCTACAGGCTGGGTTGAGAACAAAGAGAGAGAGAAGCGAGAAGCTCTCTTTGTGGGGGAGCGAGGGGAGGACGTAAACCAGGAGTAACAATCCCGCATCCCTTTGCCGAGATTTTAATGGTATATATGTGGAAAAGTAATAAACGGGACATAGCCCATTAGGCAAGAACAAATTTTCTTCCCATAATTTTATCTTTGTTTAATTGAATATTTAATTAGTATAAATACGAAACTAATTTTTTGTATGTGTTCAGTACATTTAGCAAGAAGCGTTGATCCCAGTTTGCTTCTTGAGAGGCATTTATGCAGACACGGACAGCAGCCATGCCCTTCTTGTCCCCTTCTGTGTGCTAATAGAAGTGAGCGGGTCATTTGGCATTAGCAAAGGAGTAACTTAGCATTTGCACTGAGCTGAATCTTGCCAGACTGTGTGCATATTGGAGCCAGTAGACAGCGGCTCCTTTCACGTTGATGAATGGCTTTTTTCAAGCGTTCTGCTCCCTAGTTATGAGAAGGGTGACCCGGTCAGGAGACGACTTTATGAAGCTATAAAAAATGTATGTCACTTCGGACTCTCTAATGTCACGGAAAAAAAAAGGGGGAGAGAGAGGGAGAGAGAGAGGGAGGGAAGGAAAAAAAATCCTGTGCACAAAAAAATAGCAGGGTAATAAGCCTGTTTTCAATGCTCTAAATAGCTTTCTGTCTACAGCCCCTGTGTATCCCTGTGAGCTGGGGCTACCGCTTGCTCCAACAAAGCAGCGAGGGTTTTGTGTGTGTTTAAAAAGGTTGATTCTCTTTGCCTTCCTATCACAGTAAATGCTTATCATGATGACAACAAGGCATTGGGAACGCAGGTCGGGTGGTTGTTACGTCGGCTGCTGAGAAAAAGCTATAATGCACTGTAAAAAAAATAATGTAATCCACTCAAGGTGGCACTGACTTTTAAGTATGCAGAACATCTTGAGAGAAAGGCACCATAAAAGCAAAGTAGCTTTGAAAGGGCCCTTTCATCTAATATTTTATAAAGTATTTTCTCTGTGTCACACAGAATAAAAAGTACAGGGTTGCCAGGTATGTTTGCCCCCATGCCTTTGGTTAATACTCTGGAGTTTAAAGATATTGCCGTGTAGATTTTAACAAAGACGACCCTCTGTAGGTCCATAATTTAGCATTCATTGAATTTTCCCATTTCTTTTTCGCCTTTGATATGCATATTTCATTGCATTAGATGCTTCCCCCTCCCTCACGCCCCCCACCACCCACCTCCCAGAGATGTAGCACATTTTATAACTGATGTTAAAATGTTAATTTGCACAAGGTAAGTGGCCCAGAGGATTGAGGGCAGAGGCCTTTTCTTTATTAGGATTTCAATTAGTCACGGGCCAAGCTGGGAACGCCCAGGTTCTGGGCTTGAACACCGCCCTTGCCAAAGCTGAGATGCAAAAGCTCCTGAACTCCTAGACCCAATCACTGCTCTGCTTTCCTGTTTTTCCTGGTGGGATTTCCAGTTCTCACCCCACCCAGTGCTGGAACAACTTGCATCACGGTAGAAACAAGACTAGCCGTGAGGCGAGCGCCAGGCTCAGATAAATCACAGACGCGTCTTTGTAGAAACTTGGAAACCTCTGTGGTCTTTCGACAAGCAAAAATTGGTCTGGGAGGAACACAAATCAGCAGGATTCAATAACGGCAACCTGCAAGTCAGCATCAAATGGGCGGAGGCAACACAGAAATGCAACTTGAACCTTTCTGGGATTCTGTGGGGGTGCGAAATGGATGTAGCTTTAATTCATTTAGAAGTCCCTGGAGACTGAACTGAGCCCTAATGAAAGTTCCCATTGAAGTTAATGGACCTGATTCTTTTCTCGTTGCAGGGACTAATTCTAATTAAGTCAATAGAGTTGCACTAGCATAAAACTGGTGTGTGTGAGAGGACTAGCAGGTCTTGGGAGAGTTGAGCCTCCTAATGACAGGACTGAAATTGGACCCTGAATATCCCAATCACTCTTGCACAGAAATAAATTCAGCGTAATTGCATCAAAACACATCCAGCAAGCAGTGGCCTAAATTCTGCAAGATTGTTCCTTGGTCATAACTGTGTAATTCCACCCTCTTACTCATGGAAGCAAGATGAGGATTTTGTGTTCATGGAGTGGCCGGAGTATGAAAGGAAATACAAGTCCAGAGAAGTGAACGTTTTCACTTTGATTATTGCTTTTAACCGATTTCATCGTTCTTGGCTCTAACCACCATATACATAAAACAACAGCAAAGCTCCTGCCTCTTTCTCACTGAAGGAGACAGACTTCAAACAGTAAAGTAAATGGAAATCAAAAGGAAAGTGTAGTGACTACTTCCAAAAGCTTTCTATCTACAGAACTGCATCACAGAGTATGAGACAGAGAGGGACCTTACCTCGACATCCCTAGGACCGTGTAACATCCTGTGACAGTGCTGGCAGTCACCACTGCAGCATCCTGCCTCAAGCCACGGGGGTACTTCTCATACCCTGGGAGAATGGAAAAGCATCACCCAGCCTCCTGAGTCAGTATGAGAGCAGAGGACCCTTGCCCACCAGCATATAAGGTGGATATAGTCAGTGCATCAAATCCAGAGACAGCTGTTTAAAGCCATGCTCTATTTTTCTCCCACACTTCTGTCCTCTGGAAGTGTTTAAGCTTGGTAATGCATAAAATACATATTTTTGCAAGAAAAAAAAATCCCTCCATTTAAGAATTTATTAACAATTTACATAATTGCTTAAGTAATCTGCATAATTGACAGAAAGTTTAATTTGACCCTAGTTCAAATGCAACACTTATGGTTTTAAATTGAAATGGGTATAATTCATTTATGAGAGTAATTAAGCCATAGTGTCTAACAAATACAATGTATGCTGCCTGAGGCCTTCAAGGCCAGAACATGCTATTAGGATGTTTTATTTAAATATGTCAAATCTATTCATCTCCAAAGCTGCCTGCGTTAAAATATATCAAATGTCTTACTTGACCTTTAAGGTGACCTACTGAAAACAGGGCATTAAAAAAAATAAAAAAAAATTTAAAAAATCAGAGGCTTTGCTGCATGCCTAAGGAAAGGCAGGAGTGGTGAGAGACCAAGGGAGGAGTGACCTGAATGAGATTATCGTACCCACTGGCAGCTATGCAGCTTTGAGGGACTGGTTTTGCCATCATTCAGTAAAATCCACTGCTGTGTGCAACGCTGGCACGAGCCTATTTACAACTGCGTAAGCCATCCAAATGGAAATTTGGTGGTGCAGAAGTCTTTTAAGTTGTCCCTCTGCAGAGACAACGAAGCAGTCCCTGGAAATCCCTTGATTACTCTGAGACTATCCAAGGTTCTGCTAACATAAGCCAAGACAGAGGAGTCAATCCCTGAATGCCACAGCTAGACAGCGATCTCCTCCCAGATTATCCTCCTTGAGGATGGGTTACTCAAGGTTACAGCTGTCCTGTAAGGACAGATTCACTAATCCTTTCTCCGTCTGACTGATGCTTCCCTTCAGCTTTATTCCTGTTGAAATTCTGGCTGCCACTCAAGGCCCTAGACCAACTGTGTGCATCTGCATTTCCAGGAAGTATATGGAGTCTAATCAACTGTAATAATTTGGTCTTTAGGGCTGGTAAATAAAAGCCTGTCTAAAGTTGCTTCTGAAAAGCAAGTCCTAAATCTGTGGACATGTAGTAGGCTTATAATGAAGGCCATCCTTTACCTGTAGGGCTGTGGCCAGAAGAATTACCTTTTGTCTTGAGAAGGAAAAGTGCTGAAGACCTGGCTCAGCAAGAAGAAGAGTTTTTATTTTTGTTTTGGAATTTTTTATCTATGCCACGTTACTATGCTGAGATCCCCCTTGTGGGCCTATAATTTCCCCAGGATATAGGTCTGATGCTGCAAACCCACGCCTGATTTCATCTAATTCTCTGCATTGGACAACTTCGCTGACTCACCCTCCAAATGCAGTTCCAGACTTGCTGGAGTATAAAAAAACCTCAGCTCCTCAGTCATTTCAACAAGTTGGTAGTCAGATATTAAAAGGTTGATCATTCTTTCTTGAACGAACATTCAGTATCATCAGGTAGAAAAATTTCTGGCCATGTGGTACATGCTGTAACTTCTGATCCTTCTGCAGTCAAAAGAAATTGGAGTATGAAACGGAACTTTGCTTTTTTTTCCCTCGAGAGGCATGTTCATAGTGTATTCCAAGGCAGACCTACTCACTTTTCTAATTAAGATATGATGTGATATACATAGGTGGAAGAGATGAGATGCAGGATGAATGTATGCCAAGGAGCGATCTCAATTACCAGTCATGTAGATTAAAACCAGCTGATATTAAGGAATTTATTAAATGCCTCCCATTAGCTATGAGAATGTGCAGAAGAGCTGCTTTGTCCACCCTTGTGGTTGTGTCATTAGTTTTATGATGGATGGTGTTCTTATCCAAAGTAGCAGCTTCATAGAATGAGGGGCATGGAAAAAAAAAATCAGCTTTCATTAAAAAAACCAAAACAGTGGAGATGATCCAATCACAGCAGTTGAACAAATTACCATGAGTCAGCTAAGCTGCAGTTACCGTCCCTGGGAATGCTTTTATATGGAAGCAAATGCTGGCTTATGTGGTGTAGCCCACATAAAAGGGCAAAGTGAAGTGTAGTGTTTTGCATGTGCCCCAGGCAGAAGAATGCACTTGTGGCTCAGCTGACATGTGGTAACTTGCTACAGTTCCCCAGTAGCTGTAGAAACCATGCATTGCTGCCCTGTTTGCAGGCATGATGTGTAACTGGAGAACACCAACTCAGTTAATCCTAAATAAATAAAGCCTGTTAATGGAAGCACATGCTAACTGATTGATTGATTGATTTTTTAATTTAGATTAGAAACTAATCAGCTAGTTATCTTGCTACCCCTCAAATTCAACCCATGGTTTCAGAATGATTTTCTGAGAAATCAATATTAGGACAAGAAAGAAAAAAAATGCCCCCTGAGCTGATGAGCCTGAATGACCATGTGTTATTCCAAACATTGGGATTTTTACAGTCCTTGCTGACAGAGCCAAAGAAGTGCTTACAAGGACCTCAGAGAACAGAGGTGACCCCCAAGTTCTGGAGAAAAAAATAGCAAAACCTCTTAAAGTGCTATCACAGAATTATTATGGTTGGAAAAGACCTTCAAGATCATCAAGTCCAATTGTTATCTAACTTCACCAAGCCCACTTCTAAAACATGTTCCTAAGCACCATATCTATATGACTTTTAAAAACATATTTTAAAATATATATATATTTCTTAAGTTACTGGTTTCTCATCAACTGCACTGGTCTGATATAGATGGTTATGTGAGGGAGTACACTGAGGTTTTAAGGAAGGTTCATGTTTAAGTGTGAGAAAGGGGTTGTGTTTCTGGTACTGTGTTCATGATGAATGAGTGGCATTATTAAATCTTTCTGTTTAAATAAAGAACTCCAGGTTTTTGCTAGTGTTTGGTCCCACCTGGGAGGAGACTTTCCTCCTGGCTGGGAACTCTCGAGATGACATTCAGATGGAGCACTTTGGAAGAGGAGAGCAGCAGGGCAGGAGGATGAGGGTCCCAGGGTGTTTCCTGGGGCATTTCCATCACATCCACTGAGTCTGCCTGGTCAGATGACTTGGAAAGTCTGCACAGCAAACCGACCTCAGCATAAAAATTAAGCCATTGCACACATGTCTCCGAACATCTTTGATTCCAGAACATCTGCCCAGAATCAAGCACCACCAGTGAATTACTGATCATCATTACTGATCTAATAATAATCTTATAAATAATACATTGCCCTCAGCTTCAGGCAGCCAAGTCGGCAGCATGAAGTACTACTAACCCCAAAGGCACAGATTTCTTCTGAAGGGCCTCAGTTGAGCTCGTACCACCAGTTAAAAGTGCTTGGGTTTCACAGCATCTAATTGCCTGATTTGCAGTTGCCAGGTAGATGTCTACATAGCACTTACACACTAGGTAGCACAGAATACTTTTACATCTGTAGTAGATAAGTTATTTCTGTAATTAAAAATATGTATTATATACATAATATTTATTGTATGTGCACTGCAAAACCAAATAATATCTATTGGTTTAGAACAACAAAACCAGAAGTAATTTCCTATAGTACGAAGGTTTAACAAAGTTTCTATCTATAAACGGATAGTCCCAGTTTGATTAGAAGGTCTGTGATTAAATCAGTCAATCGATCACCATTCACACCATTCTCTTCTGAACATTCTTGGCTAAATTCAGCAATCTATGCTTGCTGTTTTGGTATACATGGAAGCACTGTGGAGAGCAAACCTGTGTGTGAACTTAAGAGTCTGCTGCGATATATTACTAACTCTCCACCCTGCCATTCTTAGTCCATGCTAAGCATAGCTTTATCAGGATAAAGCTCCAGTATAAGTTACGAGTGGCTAAACAGGCATCAGCCAGTTAGACCCACGTTTTGTTCCTTGTACCACTTTGCTTGTCCCCTGGAGCCGGCTTTCACCTGAACACAGCTTGGATCCTCACTAACAGTTCACCAGGGAGCATTGGGCTATATTCAGGAGTATCCCATCAGAATCTGCTTCGTTTTCCAAAGCCTTTCAGTTCAAACAAGGTGGAGACAAGTTTCAGACACTCATCTTGGTTAATCTGACTTATTCCTTAGGCATCTTTAACATGTAACTCTTGCCTTGGTTAAAACCTGAATGAAGGGTTTCAGGCTAAAAGTCTAGAAACATTGTGGAAGAAGTCATCTTTATATTTCAAAAGCCAACCGCATTTAGTGCCTTGAGAAGCAGATTCTCCTACCTCCTTTTCCACAGGGCACTACTCGAGAAGAAGAGCACTGGAATCAGTAAGGTTACTAAGGAGCAGACGCCATCTAAGAAAGGCAGCAAACAAACAGGGAAAAGAGGGCTGGGTGCTAAGAAAACCAGATTGCCTGACTACAGTAAAATTTCAGGAACAAATTCCACAATCTTAAGTTTTACCCATTTATTTTTTTCTCTTTCATTCCATTGCTTTTATCATACTCCTTGCTCAGGCCCTGGCACATGACTGTGTATTCCCACAAATAATTCTAAGGGCAGCTGACATCATTTAGACATCAAAATACTTGTTAGGGCAGTTAGATGTGCAAGTGACCTTAAATATACCTGCAGAGAATACAGAAATGGAAAGAGGGCTTTAAAGTCTGGCCTCTAGAGTTTAAGTGCAGGTGATTCTGTATCATTTCATTTTAAGTGGTTCTAGCTGGGCTTGGAATTTGCATCCCTGCACCATCAGAATGGCCTGGAGTTTCTTAATTACCAAACAAATGGAGAGTAGCTGCTTGATTTTGACAGCTCCTTTGTGTATCATTCTTCACAGAACATGAATGATTAATGGAATTTTCCCAACACAGTCAAAGTTGTTTACTGATGGAATTAAAACTGAAATTGGCAGTGCTCTTTAGGGAGGATTTTTTCTATAATGTCACCAGACCTGCCAAGCTCTCCTAAAAAATAGGAACAATTAGTGATGGGTCAGAAGGATTCTGGGTATTAAAAGGTTTGGTGCTTTCCAATAAAAGTGAAAAGGGAGGTGGATGTGTGAAAAACAAGAATAATAAAAAAACACCCACCCTAAAGCCTGTTACTGATTATTTCCTTCAAGGAGTAAAATTCTCAGACCCAAGGTCTGTGCTCAAATTAAAAGGGAAAAAAAGTTAAATTTCAGTGTTTGAAGATATGAAGTACATAGAAGAAGCCAGATAAAGGAAGCCAATGTTCAACTCTTTCTGTTTAAGTACTTTTCACAGGACAAACAAAAATGAAATCTACTTGGCCTCAGTGAGTGTAGGCTTCACACTGTCAACACAAGGCAACACTTTATGTGCAGGATTCCAACTCACGAGGCAGATAATTATCAAGGGGTGGAAAAAGAACACAGAAACTGCAGTCAGAACAGCCGTGTTTAGAAAATAGCATTCCTGGCTTTGTTGCCATTTTGAGCATTAGAAATGCCTGGAGGAACAGCTATCTACTGCAGAAGGCAATCATCACTGGAGGACATGCGGTACCTCATGCATCTTGCCTGGTAGGAAGGTTTTAGGGCTGCTAGATGGCCTGTGGAGCTGTTGTCACTGGAAACGTACTAGTACAGACTCTGGGGATGGGAATGTGCAGGTGAAGGAGATGGAGTCCTGGCATGTAATGAGAGCAGGAAAGGAAGCTGATTGCAGTGAGTCAGGCAGACCTGCAAGCTGAATGATCTGGAATTATTCCGAATATATTCAGAAGCGTTGTTCTTCCCCCCTATATTTTCATCATTTGCCTTCTCAGTCCTTTACATTGCTAGGTTCCACAGGCAGAAAAATTTGTGGGAGTAATATCTTCCCATCAGCAGTGGTTCATCTGGGACACACTTACGAAGTTCATAATAAAGGCAAGCCCTACAGAGCGTGCTCAATGTTTAAAGTGTTTTATGAACAACTTCACACCAACCCCGGGAGATAGTTAGATAAGCATGTGATTTATTTTTATTCCCATTTTCCAGATAGAGAAAAAATGGTGAAGTGACCTTCTAAAGGCCGCAGAAGGAGTTGAAACCGAGATGAGATCAAGGAGTTCCTGACTACCCTGCCTGTGGGGAAAATATCAGATTGTTCTGCATCTCTCTTCTGCATCTATTGCACTGACAAAGGCCTGTCCTCACACTCATGTGAACATCTTGCAGGATGGATTTTTTTGACTGTAGTGGAATCTGGTAGATGGCCAGGACACTATGGTTTTCAGCTATCCCCTTTCATACTTGCCTGACATGCTTCTCTCTCTCCCACCTCTAAGCTTTTTTTCAAGAAGCAGGCAAAATCATCCACGAGCGGGGCTGAAAGGGACGGCAAAGAGCTGTTGAAGTCATCTGCCTCCCAGGCTTGTATAGTTAGCAGCAAGTGTATATATAACAGCCTTGCCCTTCCTCTTCTAATGAAAGTGGCTCACCACCGTGTAGGTGATCAGCTGCCAAAGGAGATTAATCTCCCCTTTTAGCATGTGTTTTGGGGTTGGAAGGTATATCAGTTGCTTTAGTATGTTTTTAACATCATCTAAAGCATAGCCAAGGGATATAATCATACCCTTGGGAGAGCAAAGGTACAATACATAGCTAAGTGCCTCTAATCCACAGCAGCATGATTATCTATTGATAACTGCCGCCTCCCCTTTAGCTGTCCTACCAATCCAGAGTTTGGTTAATTAAAAACAAATGAATTCAGCATGCCACAGCACAGTAAAGAACATGTATTGGAGGGTGTCAAGGCGGGGGAAGGTTAACTGTTCTCTTTTGTTTTCTTTTAATGCAAAACCCAACTGGCTTCATGATCTCCAGATATGCACAAGTACTGATGCCAGATATTCACTTGCACAGACAAAAGTAATACAAGTACAAAGGGGAAGGCTGGGGTGGAGGAAGGGGAAATGGCTGGGGCCAAGAACTGGGAGCCAATTCTTGTCATGATGTACTCTTACTGCCTTTGTGATCCTGGGCAAGCTTCTTAGATTAAATTTAATAGCTACAGTTGGATCCAATGACTGATGCTAATTGGAAAGCAAGAGGCCCTTTCACCTTCCGCTGCTAAATTTGCACCCAAAGTTAGTTATCCTTAGTTAATTCTGTATTATTGCATCCTAAAGTCAGACTTCAGGACAAATGAAACTCTGTAGTTTCTGTTGACCTGTTTAGAAAATTTAGTTTGAAAATACTGATCATGATTTGCCCACACGGCAGTTTAATTTTCTGTGATAAAGGAACTGCAGTAGCACCTTTGTTCTCCAGCACTCTCCTAAATTTATAATTTTGCAGAGTTTTTAGGAAATGGCAAGATGTAGTGTAAGTCAGTGTTAGAAACACAGAAAAATTTTACTTTCTGTAAGTGTAGATAATACATGGTGAGTGGTGTGCCTGAGTCTGGTCACACTTAGAGTTGAGCTATTCAGAGTTATTTGCATTACACTATAATAACATGGAAAGAAAAAAAGTTCACATGGTGCAGTAAAGTAGTACAGATCCAAACCATGTAGGTACCACATGGTCATTTGGGTTTTGCTATTCCCTCACTGGGAATTAAACTCTGAAGAGAATGAACATCTTTCCCATGTTTGAAAAGCATCTGTAGAAGTCAGAAACTCTAAAAAAAAAAGAAAAAAAACACCCTAAAACCCTAAAAAACCCCCAAGAGCCCAAAAACTCCAGCTTATTTGTTCATCCGTCATATTTTCCAGGCAACTGGTCTCTTGAGAAACCTCTAAAAAAATAGCCAGGAGTGAGTGGTGAGGAGAGGAAAGATATATATGTATTCTTTCACACGAGGCACATCTTCGAGCTACCTAGTCCTTCTAATGGAATGTAATCTTCATGTTCTTTCCTGATGGTGGCAAGGGTGGGGTGGCAGTTTGAGAATAAATCAGTTTTCCTGTAAAGGCATGGACTCTACTAGAAGAAATCAAAAATTCCTTTAAAGAATGGCCTTCCGAGCCACTGCAAATGTCACTGGAGCCCAATTACTTCTATAACATTAATTTGATCATGAAACTGCCTGGTTCTTGCACTATTTCAAACAGTTCAAGGGCAGATAATCATCTATTATAGTAAAAAATATAAATTAAAAAAAAAATCAACTGATCACATGCCCAGACAATACATACCATGGACTGTACTTATTTTGGCTAAAGATGTACAGGGAAATTTTTTAAAGAATGGCCCAGAGGGAATAAACAATTAGCAAGACAGTTAAAAAAGCAACCACAACACTCCAGCTTAAAGGAGCAGTTGCATAAAAAAATCCACATAATCTGATCTCTAACAAAGGAGGGCCTGTCAGGTCAGTAACCCAGAACTGAGGTAATGGTTTCATGTAACAATATTTCTCAACTTGGCATTCTTTTTCAACTCACAGTGGTAAAAGTAAAGTTCAGCCTAATGGCAGCTGTCAAATACCTTTGGCTAATCCGCCGTAGTTGCTCTGGTACAATTTTGGTGGTGTAGTACACGGGATCACCCGACCCCAACAAGGCCATTGCACTGTTAAGACTTTGCCCTTGGGAAGCACACGAATGGGTTGGAGCAGTCACAAACTTCCCCTGAGGTATTTAGGAGAAAGACCTGCTCATACTTCTGACTACGCCTCTGCTGTACTTTGTGCCACGGTAGTGCTGAAATGTGTTTCTTTCCAAATCATTAAAGCCTGGCATTTCAGAGCTAGGCTCCAGGGAAAATGTCCCTGGCTCTCTGTGCCTTCCCTCCTGTATTTTGAAATGTAGATGCTAAGCTTCACTGCACCTTCCTGCTGGATTTTAAAACAACTCAGTGTTTTACAGGCTTCAGGATATTATAAATATTGGGCTTTTTTTTTTTTTTCTCCTTAACTCCATGTGGTTCAGGCTTTTTTTGTTGCTTGGATTGTGTGATATGCTGCATGTAGTAGATGAATCTCACATCCCAGCAAACTCCACGCACAGATCCCTCTGTGGGAAAAGAGTTGCCTAATGACTGGAGCTGCCTATTGGGGCATTTCTCAACATCCACCCTGGACTCCTATTTCTTTTTATTCTTACCTAAATGCCACATGTGGTAGTGTCTTCCCCATGAAGCAAGAATACCTGGTTCCCAATAAACCTTATTTTGGTGTCCTTTTGCATGTGTAGAGAAGGTGGCTTGATATGTTGCCCAAGCTCACCAGAAGCCACGGGGTAGCATTAGCCTGATAGGAAATAATTTATAAGAAAAAATAAAACAAAACCAAAACCACACCACACAACAAAAAACACGCAAACAAACAAAAAAAAATGAGCCCAGTGTTGTACATGGCAGGAACACAATGTCTGGTCATCTTGAATATAGGTAAAGTTCATAAAGATAACATTGTTACGTGAGCATAAACTGTGTTGCCATTCCGGTCTTCTGTAGATTCTGCTGAGCTCCACTTCCATCATCTCTACCTGGGCAGGCTTTCTCTTAACCCATCTCTGAATAATCCCCCTTGAATCTTATTTAATGAGAGCTTTCACGTATCCTGAATTCAGAAGGGGTAATGAATAGAAGGCAGGAATGAGAAACATCCTCTCTCATCACATCACTGCCAATGTCCTGAGTCTATGCCACCTTTCAGATGGAAATTCAGATAAAGATGATGGATGGGGCCAACAGTCTCTGCATGTCTAGACAATCTGCAGTTTTCCTTATCCAAACAGGCAAGTCAGAGGCATCTGAAGCAAAAGGCTTTGGGGTGAGCTTCTAGTCCCTTTCAGTAACTCTTCAAGTCTCACCTTAACCTCAGCCACCTTATGTCTGGGTATTTCTTTGGATTTGAACCCTTAATTAATAGAAACTTTCATGACCATGCTTTTTTGGAGGACATCCTGTACAGCAAAACCATCAGGGAGTAAAGTATTTCCTAACTCTATTTTGGAGCAATTTATTTGGGAATCAGGGGTAGAAACTTTTTCAACTATGAGCAGCTTTATTTTACTCCTCAGAACAACTAATAAATTGTGTTTGCTGTTTAATTCTACATACTTCTCCATGTCTTTAGTGTTCTTACATCAAATGAATAATAATAGTACTTATATAATAATAATAGTTCTAATAAAAGAAAGAAAACTTTTTTCTTTAAGGTACAATATTGTTCCACTTGACTGGCTAGAACAAACTCAACTCCTTTGAAAGTATAATGGAATTACATTGTCAGCACAGTTCACCAGTCTGCTTCATTTTGGAAAATTCATCTCTTTTAATGTCTTGGCCATACTGAAGCTCAGCACCAGTTGCTTAACCTGGGGGAGATCAGCATGCAACTCAGCGGTCCCAAATCTCAGCTACTCCCGATGCTCAGTTTGGACCCAATGCTCAGTTTGGTATCACAGGGCAAGCACCTGGTCTGGACTGTGTGGTCTGAGGCTTTCATTGGATGTAAAGCGAGAGGCAACATAACTAAATTCAGAGGGAAATTACTATTTTATACTTTCACTGCATGCATACTCCTGTGCAACACAACTCATAAGCACACTCAACATGAAGACATTTAAATTATCTTCTTACTCTGAGGAGCTGTTCTGACAACAAGAGAGGGTCCAGACTCCAGGGTAATTTTACAAAGCTGGCCAATGAAGCAGTGATTTCTTCAGCTGACAGTCACCTAAGGTTCAAGTTGTTGTTTGTTCAAGTTTGACTCTCTTCCACCACAGAGGCTGCTTGATAGTGCCTGGGAACCACCAGCTTTTAGGTTACAACAGTTTCTCCATTGAATGGCACCTCTAAGACCTATGCTGGTAACTGAGATAGGTGCATGTTTGAAGCAAGCTATTCCCAAATAATCCCAGGCCAGTGAGTTCTTATAGGAGGTGTTGCTGTTACAAAACCCTAGATTATTTCATATAGTTCTGGTGGCCAACATCCACTTGTATCCTCACCTCAGATCTGCAACTCAGATCAGCAACTCAGGAGTCCTCAAGTCTTAGACACTCATAGAAGATAGAAGAACCCCATGAAGCCAACTATTCTATCTTCCTGTACCAGAATTCAGGTATTTATACCAAAGTTCACAACTAGATACTGGTAAATGCTGATAACATTATCTTACTCACTGGAAATAGCCCATCATCTGCACTTGCTGATAAACACCAATAGTTTCACCTGCAAAACATACTAAAATCCAACAGTCAAACTTTACAAGCACCTCTCAACACACGCACACAAGAAGGAGATGATTTCAAAAGCATTTGAATTTTTAACAGGGACACAGCACTAACATCAATTCCCCAGGCACAGAGGACTGAGAAATTCATCAGGCAAGCAGCTAGCCGGGGACTTTCCAGGGCTCATGCAACGTGCACATACTGGGAACAGAGTCCTATTTAGCACACTACTATTTACCTGCGCGATTAACCGTCAGCAGTGTTTTTGGATGTCTAATCAGATTATACTGGGTTTATGTACAATTTCCTAAGCAGGCCAACTGATAGATTGATCAAGGGTAGATGGGATCTGACAGCAGAATATTATTGCAGAATTCTTCTGGTGATGGATGAGCCCACCTTGACACAAACTCCAAAGCTTCGCCTCTCAGTAATAAATCTCAGCATGAAGTCATCCGTCTCTGACCTGAAGCTCGAAATCAACGACTCAGGATACTGAAGTTTCATCGTCTTTATGAACATTTAAGTTGGCTCAATGGCATAAATACACACCTCCCGCATTCAATCTCTTTAATAGTGGCAGGCCTTATAATGTTGTTTTTATTTATTTTTTTTGTTTGTTTTATAAAAGGTAGCGACTCATAACTGATTTCCACACCAGCCGAGGAGATTACTGCTAATAGATTACATTCTGCATAATGCTTAATGAGCCATGATTGGAAAAGGAGATGGGGAAATGGCACTTTGGATTGATTTAGCAAGGATTCAGTGGAGGCAATGCCACGACTCCACAAATAGCAGTAGGTTTTACGTGGTGTCATAGAATTATATAACAGGCACCTCAGGCAAAGCCTTCAAAATGCCTTGCTGGCTTGGGAACTTAACTTGCATTTTCAAAAGCTGGTTAAAGTCAGATTCTGAAAGATACGTCTAGTTACCCACAGGGCTTTTTCAAAGCAATGGTGTAACTTTCAGTAGGAGATGATCGGATAAGATGAAAAAAAAATATTAAAAAATACATCAAAAAAAAGAAATTTTTCCCAAGCTCATCCAAAAAATTCTCTGCATCCTCTGGAACTCTAAAAATGGAAATATCTTATTCCTTGCTTGCAATCTGCACTATGCACCAAATATATGATGGTGCAATATAGTGTTCACACAATCCAGAATTAATAATCTCATTTTCTTGTGACTTAATCCAAGGCCACTGATGATACTGTGGCTCTGTTTCTTCACAGGACTTAAGTACCTAATTTTTATCAATTTCTGCAGGAGGTCAAGGTCCAGTTCCTTTTGAGAATCCAGGTGCGTGAATCCTCGGATCATGTTTACATGCACTCATAACATAAAAATATGAGGTTATGCAACAGAAGTCCTCTAAGCTCCTTGTACTTCGTAGACATCCTGGGTATCTTATGCAGCAAACTGAATTAATTGAGTAATGCTTTCAGGTCACCTGCTGCAGACATTTTCATCTGACAGAGCCAGGAAATGGGGTAGCTAATAGACCATTCTGGAGTATTGTAAGATCACAGCAATCCCACATTTAAGGAGGTTAATATAATACTAATTGGGGCTTGGGTGAAGAGTTCACAAGACAGATGAACCCACCTGAATTTTGAGAGTTTGGACAGCCAGATTCTTAACCCATACGCAGTACTGCTTTGAGTGGTTTTGCTCTTTAACTAAGAAGGAAGAAATATCTGGAGATTGCTGTAATTGTCAGCTTTTTCTGCCTAACCTCCTCAACTGTATCTTCGGGGTTCATGATGGCTGATAACATACCAATGTCATGGCCAATGAGAAAAATCAACTTGTAGGACCAAATTCACCTCCTGACTGACTCTGGTAGACCTAACTGCACTCTGAGATTTTATTCCTCCTAATATCAAAGTCCAGAAACTGACAAAGCTGTATTATTGCCAGCCCCTGTAGTGAGGCTGGGAAAGTAGGAATAACAGTTAAGTTAGACCTGCGTGAATAATTCATAGGGAATAATTTATTTGATGAATTGACCTTTTTTTTTTCCCCCCTCATTCATGGCCCTGTCCACAAGCAGCCTCTGATTTCTCTCTTCCGTTGTTACTCAGATTGAAAATATCTCCTGAATAATTTCTGAGGATAATTTTTGTTCTGCAAATTTGTCCCTGAGCAGTTCACTCTGAACATTTGGTATCTGAAATCCCAGTGCTAGCTAGACACACAGACCTCACACTGTTATTCCTGTTCTTTGCATAAAGGGGACATACATTCAAAACAGTGTTTTCCACTCTGGCTACTGGTAGTTATGAGTCCTTTAATGTAGTGTTAAACTCTACGAGGCACACATTTAATCGTAATGCCCCAGTTTTGATTCACGTGAGACTAATATATATGACAGGAAACAATGTTTTTCTTCAGGAATTTTCTTATAAACCTGTAGGTTTATAAATCCAGCTCCCATCACCCCAGTTGGGGGGGCTACCTAAGCATCTTCACCTCATGTTTAGAGCTCCCATTCCAGTTTCTGAAGGCTTTGGTGCTAAGCTGCTCCTCAGTTCCCTTAGAAAAATGATCATTCATTTACTTGCTCCACTCATTAAAGTCCATACTCACATAAGGCAACTACAAGGCTGCACATAGACTTTCAGAATCAGAGTGGAGGGGAAAAAAAAAATGGAGCAAGGCAGAGTTAAAAGTTTCAGCCATAAAAGCTTTTGACACATCTTTCTGTCTCTTTCTGTCCATGTAATCAATCTTCCAAGTTTCCAGGAGCAGCTGAGATTTTTAAAAACAGCTGTAATCTGTGGTCATTGATGGTGGAGTAGATTGTTTGCCAAACTATTACCATAACTGTCAACCGAAATCAGAAAAATAATCTCATTGTGCTGGACAGATGCCTTTCCTGCATTATTGATATAGTCACTCCAGAGTAATAGAGAAATATAAAGCATTGTTCTATTTACAAAAGGAGATTGGCCAAGTCCTTGAGAGTGAGCAGGAGGGACAGGCACTTAAAGGAAGTGAGATATAGTCAACTCAGTAAAAGTTATGTGTCAGGGTCATGTGGCCTCCATAGTCAGCAGTAGAATCTCAGCTTTCAAGAGCTTTTTTCCTCCTTTCGCACTTTCAGATTTAGCTCCAGAGCTTAATCTCCGACTAAGTGAGCCTTCCAAGGTTTAAAATGCAGCACCATGGAATTTACCCAATTTTTCCCCTTTCCACCTCCCCTTGGGCTGCCAGCACAACAACCTCAAACATGTCTCTGGGACAGCCGCACCTCCACAATACAGAAAAAACAAACACTGCACCCTCACCATGCTGCTCTTTGTAGCACGGATAAATCAGGTCAGCGCTGCCCATTATAATACAAGAGAAATTTGTTTTCTCACCATCAAGATATCTCAGAGAGCACTTTGCAAAGCAACATACTAAATATGAGCATTGCAGCAAATCTTTAGGCAGATGGAGCAGCCAGCCTGCATTTAGCCGCAGCGCCCACAGAGTCTTTTGCTGTTACAAATGTTTGTATATAGAGAAGGGCCCAATTTTGCCTTGGAATCTGCTACAGTGAACCGATAACCTCAAGTTCCCCATTTATAGCACAAATGAATAAATATCTGTATAGTCAGAGGACTGGAGGTGGAACTGGAGCTTCTATTTTCATTTGAACACCAGGCAGGGGTCAGGCACAGTGGAAGTCCTGTGATCAGCTGAGGACAGGCTCTGGGAGATACACGGTTTCCTGTCTTTTTTTTTGGGGGGGAAGGTTTTTTAACTTTAAAATTGTCTTACATTTCACTGGGAGGAAAATTTCTCTTTTCATCACCATTTTGAAAATACAAAATTGGAATATTTTTTGGGGAGCAGAAATTATCTATAGAAGTAGCCCTCCATTTAACTTGAAAAGAGAAATTAGCTTCTACAAAATTACAGCAGTTTTTAGCTTATTTTTGTTCAAAGACAGATATGAGATGCTAGCTTCATTTTGGTAGGAACAAAAGTACTTTTCGGCAGTTTAATGTTTTGAGGCAACACATGGCTTTTTTCTTTCTTTCTTGCGACAAAAACATACAGATGCAATCTTTGTCTCACTAGAAGAAAGATGAAAATAAAATCAGTTTATCACATTTGGTGTAATGAGAACTATTGTCATACTATAAAAATAATTTAAATAACAACAACAAAATTGCTTTTACCCCAGTTTTCGTGAAACGCCTCTGAAAGAGCCACTCTAGAGAAGCAAATGGGTCCTCCTGTCTGAAGTGTGAAATTCAGCAGTACATGAAGAAAAGCAGGGCTAATTGAAGGACAAATTCTTCCTGGGTGACCACCAGTCAATCAATAGCTTGGACCCATCACACTGACTGTAAAACATCTGTAGCTTTCAAATAAGAACAAATTATTGTGAGGAAAATGCCTGACTGCCTTCCTGCAGAAGGACAAACGGTCCGTGGTCAGGAAACAAATGCATGAAGTGTCCTTGACTCCGCATTTGTCTTGACACACGCTCTCCTGCTCTGAAGCTGTCCCACTCTGGTTATCAGGATGTTCTGAATCCATTAGCATGTGTTGCGGACAAGAGGTTTGACCCAATCCCTTGCGAGGTTACACCACTAACTCACACCCATCTCCAGCACGCATGGGCACACATGCGCACGCACCAGCAGATACCGAGCCCAATCATGTTTTTTAATTGAAAGGCATAAATTTGGCCTGCTAAGTCTATTAACGATTTGTTTTAATTAGGAACCCAGCTGCTTCCTGAGATTTTGCAGTCTGGGTTTCAGAACTTTAGCCATACTGAAAATGAGTCTCAAGTGAGTTGCTTCACGTCTTTTGGCTCAGCATTTTTACAGACTTGTTGGAAGGGAGACATTTTAAAAAGTTTCCACAGCATGTCCATCACCCCTCCTTTCAGTCTGTGGATGATATCAACTCAGGGTAAAATGAAACCTCCTTATTCAAGCACTTCTTAAACCCTGAGGAAGCTTCCCTCTCCATGTAGAGAGTAGTTAATTCCATGACGCATCTTAAATCTAGTTTTCAGAGAGGCTTAAATGGGACCAAATTTAAAGATGTTTCTGCTGCCCCAAAACCATCCCTTCCCCAGTGCAGAGACTGTAGTTAATTAATCAGTTTTCCCAGTAAGTCATGTCACCACTACTTTCTTTGATTGAGTACTGGGATGAAACAAATCAGATTTAAGGACTCCTGTATGGGGGCTTGCAGACACCAGGCAAGAAATGTCACCTTTCTTTGGAACATTTATTTAATTGGGTCACACACTAATGACCTTCTGGGTGCTTGGACAGTCATTCCTATACATTGCCACTATTAGCTGGAGAAGCACTGGTTTTTGGCTAATCCTTTTGTGGACCTTTGAAAATTTGGAAGGCCTTTTCAAGTAAGTGGTCAAAATACTTTGGCAGCTTCTCCTTTTCTTCCTGTGTGTGAGAGCCTATGCCAAAGAAGGAGCAATTTTTGCATTTGTAGATAAAACTCAATGGGAAATTGGAGAAGACTTCTCACTTGTGCATTTACAACTCCAGAAGGCATCAGCCTTTCCCTAAAATTAAGAAAAACACCTGCTACATTAGTGACAGTGTATGGTCACTAAGAGCAAGGCATTCTCCCAAGAAGCCACACAGAGCACACCTACTATTTTATTTCTCATTAATACTTCACTGATCATGTCTATTCTTCCTCCATGACCAAGCCAATATTTTAATAGTCGTTGTCCAGGTGGAAATGGCAGTCATTAGATCAAATGAACTGTGTATAAGTCTTCTTCCACCTTCCTTGTTTTCTCTTGGCTTTTCTGCCTTACTTCCTTTTTGTTTTTCCCTTCTTCACATGAAACAACCTTTTATAGCATGTTTTTTTCTTCCTCAACCAATGCCAGTTGCAGAGGTGGATACCAACATGCTGACTCAAGACCCCAGTCCATGGAAAAGCTGAGAGAAGGAAGGAAAACGAAATATCTGGAGGTAGCAATGCATGTCATCAGGACATAGAACCACTGTTCTCAATAGCGTCCACAGTTCCTCCCAGAACGATGCTGGCTTTGCTCCTGTTTGGAAGCTCAGACTGAGTTCTCAGTATAACTCCAAGTGGAAATGAATTAGCTGTCTGATGGCCTTTCTCCATCCAGCCAAGAGGTGAAAGCTGGCATAGGTTAACTTTCTCTTCAGCTTTGCTTCAAGCTATTCAGAAGACTCCTTTCAAATAGCTTAACTCTTGACCACATTATTTTCTCAATCAAGCTCTGATGCACTGATAATAAACACATCAGCAAATCTTCAGCAACATGTTGATAAACCAAAAACTCAGCTCTAGGAATAGGTCAGAAAATGGGAACTGTTTTCTACAAAAAAAAAAAAAGCTAAAGTATCAAAGCCAGACTTGAAATATTTTCATAAGTACTCTCTATATTTTATCAAATAAGAGTTCCAGTCCCCTCCAACAATGGAGACCTCTCAAAGTCAGAAGTTACCCCATGTTAACAAGTTCATGCAGACCAAAAGCAGACAGTCCATTCTTGGACTTTGCAGAGTTCCCTTGACCAGATCTAGGGGCACAGGTTTAAGGTCTCTCAGCCTCATTTTTTTCATAATTCTTTGATGTCTTGTGTTTTCCTCTGCTTCTGAAGTCATGATATTTCATGAAATTCAGGCTGCATTAAAGGACTCCAGTCTGTACACAGGAAAATGGAAGTTGTATATCTAAACACTAATTGAGAAAGCCACAACTAATCCTCCTCTGCTAACTAATATTTTAGTATATGATCTCATATTCAAATTAATCTTAGACTTTTTGGGGAAAAGGTTATGTTTTATGAGATTTTTTTTTACTTCAGTATATACTTCCATATAGCTCTAAATACTATGTTTCACTTTAAAGTACAACTTAATTCTTCAAGTTCAGCCTAAAGTTTTCCAAATGTAGATGGTTTTATTCTTATTTGACATTTCAAGTTCTTAATCAAGTAGCTGGAAAGAAACCCAAAAACCCCAAGCAAAACAGTAAGGATTCTGTTATCACCTTATTTTTTAACTGTTTTATGTTTAAAGTATAGTGTATTTTGAAGATGGAAGAAAGCAAAACAAGTAATGACCTGACTAGGGAAAATTGAGGGATGGAGGAGGCCATGAGCTTGGGTTCCAGCACAAAAAACCCCCTCATAAATTATATCAAAGAATTAAATTCAAAAGGCTGAACAAGTTTTCTTGTGCAGAGAGTGAAAGGGTTTGCATAAGGTTTTCATGTGCACCACTTGCGAGAAGCTTCCTAATGACTTAGGCTGGCTGAAAATGCCTTTTCATAGACATAAATCCATATCCATGGATGCCTAACTTATAAAAAAACTTACTGATTTGAGAGTGTTTGCAGGGAATGCCCTCCTCACATATTTATTCCTGTGCAATGGAGTGATTCCCTCCTGCTAACACTCCTCTTTCCCCTCTTTCTCCTGAAGGGCTGCTCAGCCACCTTCTCTGAACTCTTTTTTTGGCTTGTTTACAAAATCTTCAGTCTGCTCACTCAGAGTTAAGGACCCTCAACTTAGGTATGATCCTTCACCGTGTGCTTTGGTTCCAGGGTTGACTCACAAGCAAAAGAGTCCTTAAGCCTCAACAAGCAGATTGAAAACTCAGTAAACAAGCTGGAGAAGAGAAGCTCAAGATAAGAAGTCCAAGTATCCAGCCACACAGGCGTGAAAACCACTTTGTAAAATATGTATTTACAAAGAGGTTTTTAGGTGACTTTGTGATGTTTTATAGAAGGCACGCTTAGTATATTTTTTTTTTATTATTTTCTAACCCACCCCCCCAACCCTTACCAGTCAAGGCTGAGTTTATTGTGTACTCATTAGTCCAGACTTAGCTCAATAGCCTTCTTAGTTAACACTGAGAAGCAGTAAGCAGAATTGCTTGTTTTCCTCAAAAAGAAAAAATGCCAAAGAAATCTAAGTAAATCCTTTTCAAAAAAACGTGTTTCCACAACCTAGCAATATAAATGTTCTCGAGGTATACTGGATGTAAACTTACATAATCTTGGGTATATTTAAAAGTTTCCATGGAAACCATTTCTTTGTCAAAAGAACAACATTGCTCTAGGCTATTTGTAACCCACACCTTGCAATGTCCAGCTGACATACAGGGCCAGCAAAAGGATGGTTTTGGCTATTTTCAGTTTCTTAGACCAGAAAGTACAAAGTAATGTTCCTTCATTATCCATATATGGAGACAAAGACAGTGAAAGAATTTAAGTAATCTGACCCCAGGAATATCCTAATGCTGACTCACTTGCCTTCCCTTGCAGGGACCCTCCTCATTATACTAAGGGTATCTTGTGAAGGAATGAGCATGCAAGGGCTCAGTTATCCTTAAGCAAGGATATTTGTTCTGCAAGTCACAGGTTTTTCCCTTCAGAATAAGCTGCTCTTCTAATAAATGCTGTTTTGACAGCAGTATTGCAGCTTGCCAGGAGCTGCTCCCAATGCAGCACACCTGCCTGCGCATCTGCAAAGGCATCTGCAAAGTTGCAGCCCTAATTCACACACCGTTTCGTCATCCTCTCTTTTTCTCAGTTTTTCAAAACAAAAAGGGAGGGGTAAAGGAGAGAAAAAGTCCCATCTGCCCTTCTGGCCACCTCCAGAAACACTACAGTTCTCAGGAGCTGTAAACTGTAGCTGGGTTTCTCGCTGACAGCAGCCAGGAGTCAATAGCAGCCCATCTTATCCACTTCAGAAATGAGCCCTGGCTGATTGGACAAATATTTCCTATTTACCAGCTTCTCCCCCCGCCTCCTGGATAATTCTAGGGTTAATCCACCACACCACCTCCTCAGCCCAGCCCCGTGATATTGACACTTAAGAAACACAGAGCTGTTTATATTTCATTGGAGAGCTCATACTATCAATTTTCACATTAGCGAGTCCAGCTATTGCTCTCTTCTATCGGGATCTATTGAGTGGTGGCAGTAGAGATATCCGCTGTAGTGAAGGAAAAAAAAAAATACTTAGCTGTCTGATGAAATGTTTTAAATGCATAGGGTTCACCTTGGGGTTGGCTGCTGCTCAGATTTTATCCATTAATAACACACAGGGCTGCCACACTACTCTCCAGGGCTGATAGGAAAAATAGTACCACTTACAGATCCCCTGGTTTGCCTCGGGGAGAGTGCACCAAATGCAGCACATATCATACATTTCGGGGCTGAAATTTACTCCACAAAAAGAGAAGGAAAAAAACAACCCACACCACAAACCCCAAACATTCTTTATATTAAAAAACAAAACCCAAGCCTATTCCTGAAGCACGGACAAAGGGAAGTTGCTGTGTAGGCCAGGAGTTGCAGACCTCAAGTGCTTTGCTTATGCTGGGAAATGCCTCTGGGCAAAACAGGGGTAAGATTTCGGTGTAAAGAGCTTTATGCTCTGCAGGTTGACATCTTGAACAGCAGAGAGAAGAAACCAAATTGTTACAAGGAGCCAAGTACGAAGGAGGAGGCTCTTGGTCAGCCATCATCTTTCCAGCAAGAGAGTCTCATTTATTTATGTTTTCCTTTTTTCCTTCCCTTGAAACAATTCACAGGAAAATGATCATCAGAATGAGAATTGTTAGCTGATTAGATTATTGTCAGCATTCAGTACAAGAACACAGCCAAGTGCTCAAGGGTAAGTATTATTTTCATCTAGTGATGAGGCTAAGAAAGGATTCTGCACCCAATTCCCCGTACATTAATGATCTGAAGATATTTGGGTTGGGTTGCGTTGTTTTCCCCTCTCCTTCAAAGTGAGCCACAGAGCTCTTTGCTGCCAGGAAGCATTGTTTAAGAATATAAGTTTCTTTTGTAAAGGGAAGGGCATAATTAGATGTTAGAGCTGATTATTGTATTGTTCTCCATGGAGATTTGCAAAAGGAACTGCATTTGAAGAAAGAAGGGAAAGTATGTATTGTGCTAGGAAAGTGAGAGGTATCTGGCCAAAATATTCCTTTTCTCTAGATCTGAAAAGTTTTTATGAGAGATGAGAGGTAATCTAACTTTCCCTTGCATATTTGCTACAAGCAGCTCATTGATCTACAACACCTCCTGTGAGAAGCTTTCACTAGAGTTCCCACCCCAAAGACCAGAAAAATATCCCATCTCCTCAAGTAGGGATCACCTGAAACAGAAACCCATGTTTTCTAATCTTATTTTATTTTTATAAGGAGTTTTTTTGAAACAAGCTGAACTTGAGCCTGCACACTGCTGTTTTCTGCCACTCTAGCCCCAGGAAACTGTTTCATCTCCTGCTTTCTCCCTTCAAAACTCAGACAAGCAAGATGTTTCTATCATGCAGTTCTCAGAGAAACCTTTGTAAGCAATAAATCCTTCTGAGTGGACATGGACCCATCTAGCTCATCCAAAGTCAGTAAGGTACTTGATGTAGGACATACTGTTGCACCCAGAAGAGAGCTAGGCTGCAGGCAGATATCCACTGAGAACCTCCCTGCTTCATGCCATACTGGAGGGCAAACACTTTAGTTGCTATCCCTCCCAGATGTTAAAATCAAGCTGATAGACCTCACGCATTTCTCTGGAGCCCCCCGTCACAGTCTCTGCCAGATTGGTCAAGGGAAGAGCCAACACAGTCCTTCAGCTGCTGCTGACCTCCTTTTGATTTTCAGTGGCAGCTGTGAGGGGATGCTCAACAGATTTGAGCATTCACTTCTTTATTACTCTTCTCACAAAGTGAGAAGTGCTTCAGCCTTGCTTAACACCTCCTGAAGCTACAGAGACATCACCTCCTCAAAACTGCCTCTTTCTTCTGCTGCTTCTTCCTCCTCAGTCTTCATTATGTATCAGGTAAGACATGAAGTTTACACAAAATATACCTTGCAGCTGAAGTTCCTACCAGAAAAACAACACTGAGGCTGCCCTCCTCTGGGAGAGTGATAGAATCAAATGAGGGAAGCTGAACTTCCCACAAAAAGACTTAAAGTATAATTAGCAATAGGACTTAACAAACAGTGCCCGAGGTGCCCAGACCGCAGAAAAAAAATTAAAAGATTAACCTCTTACATAAAAGAAATATATCAGTTTCACATTTTATCATACTTTGTCAAAAATGGACTTCTTTGTGAACAGGCAAGTTTTTGAAGCCAAAGACAGAGCTGAAGCCACTCATGATTTGGAGACAGGTGTCCCAGTCCTTTTCTTTTTTTTTTTTTTTTAAATCTGTCGGAACAGCCTTTAGCTGTATCACAATTAACACACTCCATGTGCCAAACTGTAACGAACTCGCCTGTTCTCCCTGGACCTGCTTCCAGCCTGAGGTGAGAACTAATGAATTGTTTGGGCCACGGGAGGAAGACAAGGACGTGGAAGCAGAGGGGAGAGAATAAGAATACAAACATCTGCGTGTAGAGGACAAAGCTCTTCTATCTCTCAGGTTAGGCAGACACTTTGTAAGGAATTGGCAACGGAGCCACCCCTTTCTTTGCAGTCACTCTGTTTAGTTAGGACTGAACCCAAACGCAGTTTGTTCAGGGGTGTGTTTGAACACATCCCTTTGGTTTATTGTTGTGGTTTGTTTTGTTTTGGGGGAGTCTTTTTTTTTTTTTTCCTTTCCTTCTTTGCATCTTCATCCTTCATGGTTGATTTAGATTATGATCTAAACTAACCGAACATGACACAGCTGCTCTCCTCAATAACTAAGGAGATGCCGGCTGCCACTCACCCTGGCACTTTGGTGATTCACAGCAGGGCCCGTTGGGCTCACGGGGCCCCTCTTTTTGGGCATCTGTCTGCACCATCCTCATGCAGTTTGCTGAAACAAAACCAATGATGTTAGCAGCATATGGGCAGCCAGAATAGGGGTCATTTACCTTATTTGCCAACAAAGTAAAGGACAAGGCCCAGTGGAACAGCAATAGATTGAGAAGAGCTGGCAGCACAGCAGCAGAAGAGAAAACCACAGGCAGGAAGGGTCCCAGAAGTCACCTCTGCCCATACACCCCTTTCCTGTGAAATGAGTAGTTTCTGAGGTTTGTACAGAGTATCTGATTTTAAGTTCTGTGGGTTTTGGTCAGGTGAGCTGCCTCTGCCAAACCAAACTCATCTGGCTGAGGTAGACACCCCACCTCAGACGGTAAAGTTGACTCCAAACCTTGCTGAAAGCTGAGAAAGAGTTTGTTGACAATCAAATTCTTGTAACAGCTAACAGAAAATAAATCATTTCCATCTGCATGCGCGTGGACTAATAAAGGCTTGGCCTGAAACTGGAGAAGCCAAAAACCTGTCAGGGATCTGATCTAATTGTGTATCTAACCTGACCAGAAGCAAGGATAATTGGAAACCTCTCAAGTAGATCGTTCTTCTTAACTTACTGGGACAAGCCACACACCAACAGCTTGCACAGTCTGACTTCTGCAAACAAAAGCAGTCTGGATAATTTTGGAGAAGACATCGAGCATTCAAACTTCTCAGATTAGCTTCCTTTCTTTATTGGCAGAAAAAACAAATCATAAAAAGGCACTTTCTTCTTCTGAATAGTACCTCTAGGCATAAGGTTACAGTGCTGGGCGTGTTTTAACATATAGACTGTGCTGAAACAGGGAACTTGATGAGGGTGGTTAGTGGAGAAAAACATCTCTAAATAGAATGATGTCTGCAGAAACCAGGGATGACAAATCTACTGTGATATGAAAACATATGTATATTGTGAATTTAAAAGGTGCCCCACAGAGCAGACATAGTTCAAGTAATTATTATGACTCAGATTCATGAAAACTGTCCCCTTTTTTGTTAGCAGTTTTTGCCTGCAGAATTAAACTCCCTTATTCTATGTGTACTTGTAATTTGCAAATATTCTCTAAAATTACTATCCCTTCTTCTATATCAATGTTTATCTAAGTTTCCATCCTTTTTTTGAAGTATCTCTTCTAGTATCTGAGAACATTTTTACACAACCCTTAATTTGGGTTCACTGTTTGTTAAAATTGTCTGGGAATTACAGGCTCAAAGAGTATTATTTCTGCTTGATGATTTCACCAAAATCTTTACACTTTAAAAATTACTTTGCTTTCATGTATGATTATTATGAAGATAACATTAAAAAGGGAGAAAATGTAATTGTGTATCTTGCTCAAGTTATTTAAATATGATAGCCTAAAAAATGGTAATCAGATTTTTTAGTGTGTTGTTAGTTATATCAGGAATATACCTTAAAATGCATTGCCTTCCCTAAAAATGCATGTCACAATCTATGACTAAGTGATTGTACCTCTTGATTGATTAAAATGTTTAACAAATACCTTGAGTGTTTTTAAAAAAAACCAAACAGAATGCAGGTAAAGTAAAAATACTGTAAATAAGGGAGTTAGCTTTTTTTTTTTCCTTACAGTTTGAAGTTCCACTTTCTAACTTAGATGCATAAAGATTTTTTTTTCATTTTTTTTGTCAGCTTCAGCACAGAGAAACATTAAAATTCATCTCACCCCAAACCTTTGTCAGGAAAAAAAGATGTTAAATATCAGCAAATGGATCTGATAAGCTGCAGACTATTTCTGCTGTCAGAGAATGACTGTAGGACAAAAACACATGTTCAGGATTTGACATCCCTTGGCATCTTGTAAATAGCCTGCATGAATCCACACCTAAAAACTGCCAACACAAGCAAAATTGTGCCCAAGTTTCTTGTAAGTTAAGCAAGCAAAGCAGAGACATGAAACGTGGTTGGATTGAATATAGAAACCTAAGGACCCCCAAAACTGACCTTGAGATCATTTTAGCGCAAGATCTTCTCTGCACTTTCGCAGCGCCAGCCTGATTTTATAAAGAGCTCTGCATGTAAACGCGTGTGGATGTGTGAGTGTGCAGGACTGCGTAATAAACATTTTATCAGGGGAAAAACCCAATAACTTCCCATAGAAGGAGGGTAAGAAAAAAAAGAACTGCTGAGTAATACAAAATAAATCCTTCTCCTTTTTATTGTAAAGGTTTCGCTCCTTAGAAGAAATGTGAAGTAATCCCTTGGCCTGGATTTCTAACATTTCAACTCCACCCCCTCAGTGAAAGAAAAAAACTTTTTTTTGTGATTTGTGATGCAAAGGAGATCTCTTCACTGTCTGGATGGCAGATTTTTTTTCTGCTTTTTCTTCTCCCATTTTCATAAAAATAATAGTAAAAAGAAAGAAAGGAGAGATATTTAGAAAGAAAAGAAAGGGATCTGTTTCAAAGACTCATTTCTTCTGATATAGCATCAGTGTTTGTGCTACAGATGCAGGAAGAGGTTATTTCCTTTCTTTCTCCCAATCCCTTTTTCCCCAGTCTCTAGATACTTTACAGAGATTTTGGTCTTCCTTTCTTGGATTCGGGTTTGCCCATTGGCAGCAGGAGTGTATCAAAGCTTCTGGACCCAACTGAGCAAACTGTTTTTCTTCTGAAAGCCTGAGGATTGTCTCATCATTTGAGGGATAGATGTTTTGGGGAATACCATGGTGTTAGTGATGCCAAGAAATGAAATCCACGCTGTGGTGTGAGATGACACAACCATGTTTATCTGAGTCACTTAATTGGGAGCACTTTCCAAACTTTCCTGGGGTGAATCCAATTTTCAGGTCTCTTTTATGGAGGATCAACATCTCTGTAGTTCATGCTGGCTTTAGTCCAGGGTTCAGGGCCAGAAAGGACTAGGGAGCTTGTCCTACCATCAGGGTGTCTGGGGCAGTGGTGTGAACACCCATGGACACCAGGTTTCTTCCAACTTAAAGGCTGAAAAGGGAAATGGGATGGGGTCTGGAGAGCTGAGAAAGGTTACTGAGGGGTCAAGTGCTATGTGCCAGCACACGGTCGGGCTGGGACCAGGAAGGTGATTCTCTCCAAAGGACACGGAACGGTTGGCAGCATGCCTCCTCCCCTCCTCTTCCTCTGAAGCACCGCTGGAGTCAGGATGCTGGTTTTAGTGACTCAGTAGTCTGCTTGGCTGTGGCAGATCTTGTATTTCTGGAGAGAATCAATATAAACACTTTCTTTTGTCTTTCCCGTTTGTTTTTTTTTTTCGCTTTACCCATTGTAGTGCCTCCTGCTTCACTGTCTGCTGTCTGTCCCCAGCACCAAAGGAAACTGTGATCCATAATTCCCGGTGCTGCCCAGCCTGCTATAAAACTGCTCAGTGTGAAATGTTATATGCAAAAAACTTTTTTTTTTTTTTTCCTTTTTGGCAGGCTCTGGAAAAGGCCTGTTTCCTGGCAGGAGAAAAAGCCAGCCTTGGCTTCAAGCAGCCACTGACAATTCCCAGCATATGGTAAGAGAGGGAGCTTCCGCCTACCCCATCAGGTAAGTGCCATCTTCCTTACTACAGCAATGATCGATGTCACGCTTGGAGAGTGCTGGCTACTGGGAGACGAGCCAAGCGGCCAACTGGCCATTACAAGGGAACAGGTCAGGGTAGACAAGGCCTCTGGGTGAGGAAGGCATGCTAGCATAAGCATGCAACCAGGAAATGTGGTGTCTTAATGCATCGTCATGTGCTTTGGGTTTTTGGCTCCACAAGCGAGTTTGAAAAGCTTATTTTGCTTACACTAACACTTGGGTTTAAGTGCTTTTGAAAGGTGAATTGGAGCTTTTTCGCATACGCCTTTCAGTGTATAGAGTGTGGCTCGTGTGCCATTCCCTCTCTCCTTTACTTTCTCTTCTCTTTTAATTTTATCCTCCAGTGTCACCTCATGCTGTATTTATATAGAGCTTTCCCTTTTCTGGCAAGAAGACCTGATCCCACATCCTTTCCAGTTCGGCTCATTGACTCGCTGTTATTTTGGAGCAGTCCACCACAGAGGCAAACACCAAGGCGGTTTCCTCAGAGTAACACTAATTTTGCCCTATTTAGTCCTGGGGAACGACCCAGCCTCAGTTTGGCCTCTGAACCTCCTTTGCCAACCCCATCTTGCACAGTGCTCTACACTATCACGTTGGAGTTTGGAAACTTCATAGCTGCAAACTGAGGCCGTTTATGTGGCTGCAATGTGCCTGGGAGGGAGACAAGGTCCTGTGCCATGACACCACGCTCACCAGAGGGACCATGGGGTAGGAAAGAGGGCAAAGATCAGACTCCAGTGCCCTTGGCATTTCCATGAGATGGGCTCTCCCTCTGCCTCCGTAAGGCAGGTCTGTTCCCCGAGCTCCCAGTGCCGATAAGCACCTTCAAAGCCCCACTGAGCCATTATGACCAGGTCCTCACCTGTAAATCAAAGCAGCTCCATAACGCCTTTTTCCTCTCACCTGAGCCCTGACCTAGAGAGATCATGTCTAGTGGAAAGAGGGTAATTCATTCTCCATGCTCTCTCAATCCATAGACCCTTGGCCAAGGATGCTGATTATTGCTAACTGGGTCACCGTTTTTTATCCTACGGGCAGGGATAAGAGAGCCCTAACTCATTTCATGTCGAGCTTTGAATAGCTATCACCTGGTAGAAAGTTTTGGTGAGGACCAAAGTGAGCTGTTCTCCATTTATCCGAAGGAGGACTGCACACTTTGCAGCTCGTTCTCCAACACAAAAATAAACTGTTAGTGGCTTCTTTTCTGGCACAGATTGACCTAATACAACTGCTTCAACTCTGCTTGTGCAGACAGTTCCAGTGCACATTACTGTCATTTCTGATGCCCTAAAAGCTGCTGCCTTCTCCCTCTCATGCTCTTAAATGCCTTAAATGCTCTTAAAACTAAAAGTGACACTTTTACGGGTGATGGGGCAAGGGTCACAAGCTGAATCTTTGCATGCCAAGAGATGCAGACAACAGATTCCCATCTCCAAGAGGGAAGTAGGATCTGGCTTTGTTAGAACCTTTGTCAATAGATTCCTTGTTTGTGCCTCATAATTATAGATAAAGAAAAAGAAAGATGCAACTTGCCTTAAATTAAGTTAAATTCAGTTTTCTGATTGCCATATTAATAGGATAAAGGATAGCCCAAGCGACCACATCTCTATCTGTCGTATGAGATCAAGTTGCAATAGAAAGTGCAACACGGGGGGTTACGTTCTAGAATCCTTTGCGAAACACTGAGCTGAGCCATAGCTTTGCCAGTCAATGCCTGAGTACCAGCAGTGACCAAAGTACTACAGGGTGGTAAATGAGGAGCAGAGTTATGTCCATAAATTTATTCACCTAAACTACTGAGTAGTTTACCCAGAGGTGCTGGGTAAGGTTGTGTATAGCTGACCTGCAAAAAAAATCCAAATGCAGCTCATTCGCAAGTGCTTGCATTCATAGTGAACTGATTTTGTGCCTCTGCACTTCAGATACAAGGGGATCATCCTGCACAGATATTTTAACATGTGAAACAGAAGTCAGAATATCAATCTCAAAGGAAATACTTCAGGTTGGCCGCTGCCTTAATCCCTAAATTCTAGGTAAAGCATCTGGTTTGGAAAAGCTACCATAAAATATTACTGTTTTTTTTTTTCCAGACCTTTTAAAACTGAGTTTCAGGTTTTGAGTATAAGGTCTTTCATTTTTATATTATTTGCTTGTTTTAGCTTACTCTGTGATACACAAATCAGTGTTCTACAGCATGACAAGCAGCATATACTTTGATCCAGAAAAACACAAAAGCTACTATAATGATGCTAAATAATCTTTTTGGTTTTGAAGTAAACTAAATATGATAAATATTTCCAGGATTATATTTTTAATGTAGTGAAAACACTACTGGCACAACATGAAACATTTATTATTAAACTAAAAAAACCAGGGTCAGTATTTAAAACAAAAAATTCAGTCTCATGATGTTTCTACACAAAATGTCCACTCGGTCTAATTAACTACAGCTCCTGAGCATCAGTGAAGGGATTTTCACATTTAACAAGTTCTGTGGAGCTCAGCAAAAGTGATTATTTCTTTTGAATAGTCATGCTTAAAGAATATTGCTGCCCATCATACGGCATTCATTACTTCTCAGTTTCAAAAATCTGTCATCCACACAGGGAACAGGAATGTTTCCATATGACTGAGGTGACAAATCATAAAACATAAAAAATGAATAGCTAACAGCTGTTGGGACTTTAAAAAAAAATGAAAACAGTTTCCTTCAAGTTAATATTTCCTCATGCTCCTAATTTTCCAAAAATGGCAATCCAGATGTTCCAGCGGCACAGTACAGGTATGTGCAACACAACCAGCATCTGTGGAGAAATCACCAAAGGGCTTCTCTGTTTTTCTCCTTCCCCTTTTCTCGCTTTTTTCTTTTCTTTTTTTTTTTTTTTCCCTTTTCCTCAGCAAGAGTAAAACTTGAGCATGGCCAGGTGTTTTCACTTCAGAGGCTCCAATGGCAACAACAACTCCAGTGCTTGGAAACTAACAAATTTGTTGTGTCACAATTGATAATCAACTCTAGTAAAAGAATGTCCAAATCAATTGAGCTTTAGCAAGGGCAAACTGACTGGACACAGCCAGGCTCCCAGCAAAAGTAGGCCAAGCTTGATAAATTTGCCCTTATTATAGCTATTGATGTTTAAATTTCTTCAGGGATGTTGTTACATGGGTGCCTCGTGGTGACAGAGGTACGATGACCTCCTTCGATCCTTAATCTACACCTGTTAGTTGGCTCCCTAGTTGCTTGTGAGTATACTCAAGCTTAAAGGTTAACAAAAGAAAAACAGGCCAAGTTTACGCGACTGCAGCAACGGATCAATGCAGAGTAAATAACCTTCTCTGTCTTATTTCCCCAAGCATTATTGATCCGAGTTCTTTGTTCTTTGTCATGTTTCTGTCTTCTAATCCCAGGGGACACTAAACGATCGGCTCATATTGGACATGTTAACTGGCACATTATGACAGCTACCATTTTGTCACTCAATGTGGTGCTATATATAAAGAACCCTCAGTTCAGGGGTTTCTAAGCTGCTCTCTCCAAAAGGAGCCTCAGTTACCTGCTTTTTTTCTTTCAGCTTCCTTTGTTCACTCACCCCTGCCCCTTAGGTATTTTACCTAGAGATTTGCAGTAACACTAAACTTTTATTTTTTTTTTGTTTTTTTATTATTATTTTTAATTGTTGCTCCTAAAATTCCACCATCCTTAAAGATGGACAATAACCCAACAGTTAAAAATAATAGTCACTTTTGCAGCATTCAGTGCACAGCAGGAGTTTCAGGCAGCAGCAAATGCTGGTATCAATTCCGACCTGTCGGGGCTTGTTGTTTTTTATTTAGGAACGGGAGCCCTTTCCTTTCATTATCAAGGTTACATTTAAAGGATATTGTACTTTCCTAAGTGTTCTCAATGGATTTCTACGGGATATTACAGATATCACTCTATCTATACTGAGCCCAAGCTCCGTCTTTCAGCTGTGCGGATGCTCCGAGTGCCTTAACAGCTCTATAAACTCTCAGATTTGTGGTGCAAGTCTGTGTTCACTGGGAGACTATTGGATTTCTAACAAAATTAATTGGATTTCCTTCCTTATGAGTGCTCCCTCTACATGCCTATCTCTGAATAAAGACTTGCCAATAATAACTCCCAGAATTATAAAGAAAAAAAAAAAAAGAAGTGAACTTGGAAGGCATGGCAACCTACTATTGCTTATTTAGCCTTCCTCACACTTTATCTAGGACACAGAAAAAGCCTATTCTAAAAGAAAAAGCTTTTCCCTCCTGTGCCAAAAAACTCCCAGTGAGAGATCCAATCCCTGGAGTAAGTGCTTGTGCCTTTCTGTCACAGCAATGGAGAGTCCATCCTCTTAATAGTATCATATGGATGTAAGACTCCAAAATTCATCAGGCATTTCTGGGTCTGTCTGGCATTTAATCGACAGTTTGATATGGATAGAGGGAGTACAACTACATTTTGAAATCAAAGAGAATTGATAGTCAGAAGGTAAATTCCTGCCCGTTTCTCTATGTATAGCATTTCACTATATTAGCCATCACTAATCACCGTGCAAATATACTCTGTCTCGTGGACAATAATAGCATTATTACTTTCCTGCCACAGATCTTATCTTTCTTTAAGTCACAGCTGAGTCAATCTGTTCTTTGAACAGGTATTTTTGTTAATGCAAAGGAAACCGGGGAAAAAAAGCAGCTGTATATTTCAATTGAATTTCAAGTTCCTTCACGTCTCCATAGCTGATAATTAAACCAACTGACCTGCTTCTGCATTGAAGCCTGCAGGAAATTAAGCAGATAATACTCATTAGGTAGATGGGCTTTTGGGGATAGTTTATTAAAAGAAAAAGAAAGAGCCCCCAACCAAACAAATAACATTGAACTATGAATCTCAGAGCAGCCTCATCACTTGGCTCCAGGGTTCTCCTCTTTTTTCCACTGATAGCAGTGTTTGGAGAAGTGTTATCAGGAACTTTTGAAAACGGAACCAAAAAAAGACATTTGAAGAATTTGTCCCAGTTAGGCTCAGTCATTCAAGCCTAAAACCCAACTCAAATATTTATTTTTAAAGTAGAAATAGATTATTCCAATATTAATATGTCAAAGATAGCATGTTCCCACTCTTTTTTGTTTCTCTTTTTTATTCTTGTTTTTAAATTCAAACCACTAAAATATGCTAAAACCACAACTGGAACATGGTGTGGTATGAATCTAGAGAAGCCTCTCATTTGATTTGAAGTGGGTTTGTTTTCCTGTTTGATATGTTTAAAACATATTCTTAAAATACATTTTAATCTCCATAAAAAAATTGTATTTTTTGGACCTTCTGAAAAATTGAAAAATCCAGGGGTCAACTTGGTTAACCAGTTAATTCATTCACTATTTGTCTTTACAGCTGCAACTACTTTGAGGCAAAGACTGTGTATTTTAATGTGTTTAGAGTATGCTTAAAATGTCATAATAAAAACTAGTTATTAATAAAATCGACATGTAAATGTGGGAGATACATTGTATGTGGGCAATACGTGTTACACCAGTGAAAGCTTTAGCTCCCTGTTTCCAATCACCTTGAGGGACTTTTATGTTATGATTAAATATAAGAAGAGTTGTAACATTTTTATCCTTAAAGGGTTTCCTGTCTGCAGAGTGGACACATATATGTTATCCACATATCCACAAGAAATTCAACGCTTGCTAAAATAAAGAATTTTTTCTCCTAAGTAAGAAATATTTTCTTTCACAAAAGCACATTGCCCTCATCAAACAGCATCTCTGTTTTGCATTCATGTAATACTATTAGGAGGGTTTGAATTTCTATTTATTATGAAGCCAGTTCACCTCTACTGCTCAGTAGGACGTTCTGCAAAGTGATCTCAGTGATCTGGTGACATCACTATGCTAAAAAATTAGCCATGGTGGCATATGTGTGATGAAAAGTATTATTAAAAATAAAAATGTATTTCAACGGTGCAAAAGCTCTCAGTGTGTTTGAAGTGTATATTTAAAAGAGACAGACCAAACACTCTGTTGTGAGAGAAAAGTTATATTTCACTATAATATTTTTATGTGACTATAAAATACTAGGCAAAAAAAACCCTCCCAAATGAAGTCTGGTTTATTTATTAATATAGCTTTTTCAGTTGTCAGAATGGAGATACAATCAAATTCCCTTAGATGTGGAAAATGTTCAGTTTTCCTGATCCTGAACTCAGTCTCCTTTCAGAGGACAGATCTCAGGTGAGGGACCATGTCTGAATCCCAATATTTAGAATTGCAGTTCTTTACTCCTTTTAGGTGCTAGACCAACACCTACCAAAGTGATCGATGTGGGCTATTTAAAGGACACAGTGATGAGCAGTCAAAGGCTGGCTTTTCTAAAAGTGTTTCAGTGGGAGGCTTTGGCTTGCTTTCTTTTGTTGTTTTCTCAACTTGGCCTTTGCCCCCGTATCACACTCCAAATAGGTAACGGCGGCCAATTCTACTTTCATACCATTTGTACTTTGATAGGACAGCAGTAACATTCTCAGAAATCTTCGGGGAATAAGGCTTAGCAGCCCAGATGCTCTCTTACAAAAGGACAAATCTCACAAACTATGAAAAGTCTCACAAAACTGGTTAGCAGACTCAAGGCTAAGTGATTTAACTAAGTAAAGACTTGGAAAAAATTAAAATGTTCGTTCCTAAATCATAAAAGCAAGTTCAAAATTTATCCATTGTTGTGTGGTTTGGGTTTTTTTAAAATTTCTTGAGAACAGCTGAGAGGATTCTCGGTTTACTTCAGGAAGCACTGGAGAGTTCAGTTGACCTTGAAAAAGCTAATTTCAGAGTTTTCCACTGGCAAGTGGGTCATTAGGTAAATGGCTAGAGAGACAGACATGTCAGAAACTTAAATCTGTCAGGAAATACACCTTGCTTCTTCCCATTGGAAGCAACTGCATTCTGTACTACGGAACATACTCCTAATTTTCCTGGTTGAAATAATTAAGACACTGTCACAGTCCTCAGCGGGGGTAAACTGATGTTATTTCCCTGAGTTTCCTAGATTTAGGCTGATTTTCTCTAGTTGGAAAACCAATCCAGGGTCTGAGCTTTACATACTAAAGCAAACTTCTTTCTGGAGTGTATGCATGGATATGTACATTTTGGATGGTTTGGGATTTTGGAGATTAATGTGACATTATTAGTAATTATCCTGCTTTCCCCTATTCTTAAAAAAGAACATTTCCATAAATAAAGCTTTTAGACTGTTCAGCAGATTTACCTCCTGCCCTCCCAGGCACACCCTAACCTCTTCTAATAATACAAATGTTATCTTAGTCTAAAAAGTTATTCTTGTCCTTGATGTGTATTTTGTACTCTTGTCAAGGGCCAGAATGGAAAGAAATCAGGGGCAGTGTGACGAAGGGTCAAACTGAGCATGAAAAGGTTTCTTTGCCTTTATGTAACACGGGAATCAGGATTGTTAGAACAAGCAGCCACCAACGAACCACATTATTCATAACACTTCACAGTTTTCTCATGGAAGCCGACAAATGTGCGTTGCCTGAACATATTTTGTTAATTCGTTGGTTTTTTTGCTAAGAATACAGCTGAATAATTTCAGAGCATTTTCCTGACAGCAATGAGTGGCATTTTATAGCTTCCCTAGGATGAACATCACTACTGTTTTGCTCATTTTATGGATGGGTAAACTGAGGCACGAAAGTGAAAGATCAACTGCAGAGCTGTGGAATTCAAAGGAGCCTTCACAAGTTTGATTTACGATCTCATATTACAGCAAAACTCTGAAATTTCCTATTAATCTCGTTCCTCATTTACCAAAGCATGATATTTTGGGGAAGAATTACTAGGTTTAATTAAAACACGGCAAAGTATTTTTGTGTTGCTTAATGAATCTTTAGATGCTAGAAACCTTTGGGCCATTTGTTTGATCTTCATATTTAAACATGATTTTAACAGTAACAGTTCACCCATGGCACTAAGAGACATCAGTTGCAGAAAAACACACTAATATGGACCAGAGCTGAATTAAACTGTGTTGATGGAGATAACCAGTTGCATATGTTTTTAGTTAGCAGGAGCCAAATCAGATAACCACCATACAGAAACACTGTGTCTGATGGATTTTTTTTATTTTTTTTTTCCCCCTGAGAAAATACTAGATCACAGCGTGAATCTTGGTTACTACGTTCATCCGTTTATACTCGGGAATCAGGAAAATGAAATTCTGGATAAAGTGAAAAGGTGACTGGAGAGGAAGGAAGAGCAAAGTATGTGAAGGGCAAAGACATAAACATCGGTGCTATTCTCTTCGTGTTACCAGACAAGGACCTTCTATTGATTTCTCCAGGCATGCTTGCACTTCCTTCCTTCAGTGACTAATGATACGCCCTTTGGGTTATGATGACACTGCATTTCATAGGCCTGCAGGTCGCATACCTGATGGATTCTCTGCCTGGCTCCTACTTTAAGTCATTGTCCTACTCCAAGCCTGGCTCTTCTCAAATAAGAGAGGGAGATAATTTATGTCGTGCATCTCAGGACGAAGAATAAAATGCAACTCTTCAAGTAGGTTCAAACATAGCTGGATATCATCTGAAGTCTCATTTCCAGTCTGCGGCATAGCATCAAGTCTGGTGTCTTTAATGTTTTTCTCACAACAGTTTCCAGAACTCTGTTTCCTTCTGCAGGAGCCCCAAAGTGCATATGTGTTAGGCACACATTTCCTCGCCCACCTCTGCGTTGGAACACAGATTTGTTTTAACTTTGATTAACAATCCTCCACAAAAATGTAAAGAAAGAAGTGACTGATTCTTCTCTCACTTTCAGTAAATTAGGAATAATTCCCCTCTTCCTCCCACCCCTAGGCCATGGAGTTAACATAAATAATGTAAAACTGGTGAAGGTGACAGAAGAGTTAGGCTAAAAATGAAGAAGCCTACTGCCTTCAACACAGAGAATATGGGGTGCAAATTATATCTCAGCCTATCTAATTGCCAGGCAAAATGTGGGACAAGAACTGTTGGGGGCTCCCAGTCACTGTCAACATGAAGCATTTGTTATAAGTAGCCCATAATAGCTGCTCTGGCCAACCTCCTTCTCATGTTCAAGAAGTAAAAACAGCAGGAGATTTTTGAAAGTGCGAAGAATCCGATTTTCATTTGCTTTTAACAAAAGTTTGTCCTATCGCAACCCTGTGTGCCTTTGAACATATCAACCCATATCCCACCAGAAAACTAGCTCTTGCATAATGAATGATCTGAGCTTCCCCAGTAACCACCTGGAAGACCAGTAACATGACCAGTGAGAAATTCAAAATAGTATTATGTAACCTTGAAATTACCGATTTGACAAAAAGGTTTTTTTTTCTTAATATCCAACACTGTTTCTGCTGTCTGGAAAGAATGATGCCTAATGAAGCCAGGAATCCCACCACTTAATGTGCAAAATTTAGAATGCCAATCAGGATGGCTAAATAATTCATGTTTGTAACAAAATGTAGCTGTGAGGCTTTTTCTTGAGTGCCTCGGGATGTAAATGGGAATTATTGTCCAGAGACTGAATTTACAGCACTGATTTTAAATTTCCAGTCTCTCAGGAGAATCCTATGACTTAAGAAAACCTCAGAGGGCAAAGAAATACATTCCTAAAAGCCTAAAAAAACCCCACCAACATTGAAAAGCCTCCAGATGTCTTTCCACAATTTCCTATTCTTATGGAATACCAGAATGAGTTTAAAGAAGTGCAGATATACTGTCCCTGTCTCACCTTCATTTGGTGGTAAATCCCCACACAGAGCAGATAACTATTTCTTTGCTGTAGTCTGGAGAGCTGCCTTTGGTGCAACAGCAGGCTACAAACATTGTGTTCCTGGGCTGCATAGTATTTATGCTGCAGTTTAGCTAGGTGTTGGTAAGAAAGGCTGACATTTTAAACTTTTTCATGTTTAATTATTGCTCCAGACACTAGTTAAGGAGGTGCATGTTCCTTCTGTTCCCTGTCTGCCCAAAACACACTGGACAAGGGAGCTGTGAGTAAAAAAAGACCACAAACAAATCATTGTGGTCCCACTTGTTAGACCTGGCAGTATCAAGAAGTATCAGCTTGGCTGGGTACCACAATTTTTGGTCTCAGGGCAGACAGACTAGCATGGACAAGGACAGGAAAGGAGCAGGGGAACTTTCCAGACCCTATTCTGGATGCTGAATGGGGGATTACAGAGGCTGTTAAAGCAGAGCACCTGCCCATGTCAAACTCTAGTTGAATCCCAGGCACTGTTGGAATGAGCAAAGTTATTTCAGGTGGTGAGGAGTCATGACCGGACACTGTGAGCAATTGCCTGGGCTGTGTCTCCTCCTGCCACCGATTGCACCCTGGCTGGCAACAGCGGATTGGTTGTGGGTGCTCCTGCTTCGAAGAACAGGAAGGTACCTGATGCGGAAAGATTCAGGAGACGAGAAAAATTATAAACAGAAAAGTGACTTTTTTTTGGCGCCTCCTAATTTGACAGAAGTGTATTTCTTGAAATTTAATGAAAAAAGGTTGTCAAGATAAGGCAGTATTCATACCAGTGACATGTGGTCGTGTCAGAATACCTTGCCAGAGGCCACTAAAATGAAAATACAGAAATCTGAAGGCAATATCTTAATTCTGCTCTTCCTGGAACTGTTTTTCCCTGTTTAACTGATTTTCCTTTTGCTGCCACCATTAGGAGGTGCTGGATGGATCTTTTAAATGTGGCACTGCGGTGCAGAAATACATCGTGCCAGCTGATAGAGAAATACATTCACACACAGGGAATTCCTGAGCTGTTAGTTATAGAAATATTATTCAAGAGCCAAAATTATGCGATACTTCTTGGAACAAAAAGACCACGAAAATCAGCAAGAATTTTCCTCCATTGAGGATCTGGAAAACGATGCCATTTCTTAATACTGAACAGACTTCTCGAGTATCTGGTGTGATATTTTAAGTGAAACATATGATAGAAACTGAAAGCTTAATCAGGTTTCCTCAGCTTACTAATTATTGACTCTTTGTTTTTTCTTCTGTGCTTTGCCTGACAATTGGACAGGGCAGAGACGTAAATCTGGGAGATTTCTGTTGTTTTCAACTAGCTCTTAAAACACCGCTTTCTATATATACACAGAGAGGTTAAAATAAGAAAGAAAAGATGTCATCCTTATAATAACAGTGAGGAATGGCTGGGCAGAGGATCTGACTCTTAAAAATGAGCATGTTTACTACTCCAAGATTGATGAATTACTAGGGATTTTAATTGTAAAGCTCTGGCTGCTGCTGCTACATTTCGGAGAGCAAGATCAAGAGCTATTTCATCTATCTGTAATTTTATTTCTTTACCAAGTGCCTGATCATGAGAAACAATAACTGTCAGCACTGTAAATTCCCACAGGACTTTGAAGATTTACTCTGACTAACTACAGATCCATCCAATATCTCTCAGGATCAGTCTCTACCTGTCCCAGTCTGAGATATGATGTTGCTGTAGACTAACGGTTTACAGAAGTGGGAGCTTTCAATAGATTAGTGTATGAAATCATTCCTATTCCTCCACAGTAGTTTGTAAAGTTTCCAAAGAGCTTTCCAGGCTTTCTGGATGAAAACCACTGTATAAATGCAAGATGCCATTATTATTTATTGTTTTAGTTTGACAGAAAGATGGAGGGCTTCATTTTAACTTTATATTTCTATCTCCTCTCCACTTGGCTTTTGTTTCATAACTTTCTGACATGCAGAATTTCCCTTTGTATTCCAAGCTGCTAAGGCAGACAAATTTTAAATTAGAGGAATTTTTAATTATTATTTGTGAGCTCATCACATAGATGATCATACTAAAGGTTCCAAGCTTCAGTGTCCTGTATCTGAGACTGATTCAGGATATTCCAAAAAGAGTCAAGAAATTCATTTGTGACCAGTTCTGGAAGGACCTTATAAACAGAGGAGCTTCTTTCACAGCCTTACATTCCAGCTTATCTTGGCCCCTAAAAGAATTATTTTATATTGCTTTGAAACGTGTTTCTATGCTATCTTTTGTAGCAGTTGATTTCTGCTGCACACAGTTATAATGAGGGGTAGATGATGGGAAGCACAAAGAGCAGGAAGTTACCTGCTGTTAATTTGAATACTAGAGAGTTCAGCAACAATTTGTGTATACCTGAAAGGTAAGGTATCAACATATTTTCTGTTACCTCTCTCCCAAATGTTTTTTTTCTTTAATTCATCCCACAATATTTTGTGATGGGGAACCCTATTGGATAATTATGCTACACAATATTACTTCTCCTTGAATATTTGATATCTACTCAGGTAAATGTTAGTTGCTTCTACCTTGAGCAAGCCACAACTTTGTTTACCACAGGAAAAAGCTGCTGTTTCCGTATGGCTGTTCTGCTGGAGACAATTGAAGTAGGGCTTCAATTCACTGTCATTTTCCAGACTCTTTAGAAGAACAGTGGATGAGAGACAGCTCTCATCCCATTACCAGCTTTATTTAATCTAAAATGCCTCTGAGAGAGAGAGAGAGAGAGAGAGAGAGAGAGAGACTCCCTTATCTCCGAATTGTGCAAACACAACGCTGCACGTTGATAGAAAAATCTGTTGTGAACCGTGTAGAAGAACTGCTGGTGAGCGGAATCTTAAATACGTGATTCTAGCAGGTAAAGCAGGACTGAAAATAACAGTTGAGTTCGATAGCTGTGTCCCAGATACTGAAGGCAACTGCTCCTGCAGTACACAGAAATGAGAAGAGCAGAGAACTAGTTTGATAAATACCATAACTGCATTAATACCACTAATACATTTAACATTAAAAAAAAAAAAGAATTTGAAGTGGGGGTGTGCTTTCTAACTTATTATGGTGCCACATAACCTCCCAAATGCTGAAATACTGATGTAGAATTTTGTTGTTAATGTTGTTTTAATCATAATTCCTCCAGTGTCAAATGAGATTGTAGTAAGAAGTGAAGTTGTTATAGAAAGTTCACTGGTTTTGGAACTTCTGTGAGATAGTGTCACATAACAAGTTTTTCTCCTCATGTTTTTCCCACTTTTGCAGCTGCCTCTTCATTTCCTGGCTTGAAGACTGACTCAGAAAAGAAGATATTAAGCATTAAAATTAGCTGAAAAATAAAGGGTGGAGATGTGAAAAATGTCAGGGACTTTGCATTCTATTTATCATGAGCTTTCAAACTTTTTCAACATTTCTTAATACTCTTGTTTAATACTAGTTGTTCCAGCTACTTTTAGAAGACATTTTGGAAGACACAAGGCCTATATACTTGAATGACTTGGGACACAGACTAACTGAAAATTAATTCCAGATGCCTCTGGGTAAGGCAGAACCTGGTGTTTCAGCATTATTTTTTTGTAACAACCATTGACAATAATGTAGAGGCTGAGATTATCCAAGTTGTGGAATAAAGTTATATGAGCATAACTGTAGGGTTGAAATATTTCAGACTCGTTTTTCAGTACGTTTGTGTGCTGGTGTTTGCATAGTATGTGCTTACACACGTGGCTACACTGAAATGGTTTCAGCTGAGAACCATCATAGTTATTGTACCTGTAAATCACAGCCTATACTCAGCTTAGCAGATCAAAAAGGGAGTAATTTCTAGCTCACAGGGGATTACTTATATAACCTGTCTTCTAGATCTACCCTATGATCTGCACAGTGCAATTCATGTTAGAATTGGCCTTTTCTGCTGAGGAATTATATTTTTTGTTTGGCTTTACCATGAGTCATATAGGAGCTTCTAAGCTCTTGCACACAGTAATGAAAAGTCTAACTGATGCTCACTTTTGAATACTTAAACAAAATACCTGAGTTCAGAGACCTGTCTGTAGGACAGAAGGACAGTGCCAGGGAAGAAGCCAGCTCTGAAGATCACTGTGGAATTTCATTCATTTTCTAGAACTTTTTCTGTAAGCCCAGAGGATGCCAGGAGAAAAGATTCTAATCCACTTCAGCCTAGGGTTACATAAAATGAATCCAGACCTCAGGCAAGCAGTCTCAAACCGAGAAAAAAAAAACAAAAAAAACCCCCATACACTAATATGTCAGCAGCAAAGTAGAGGAGGGAAAAAAAAAGTGATACTTGCCTGAGTATCTCTAGGATGAAAAGTGCAGCTCGCAGAGGATTTCCATCCTCCCACTGCTCCCTCTGCTGCCTGCAAAACAGTTAGAGGGGAGCTGGGAAAGCTGTGCGGGCTCCATACGGCCGCCCAGGTGGACTCTGCATCCCTCTTCCTTGCTCTGCTCTCAGCATTAGAGATTCCGACAGTTACTAGATAAAGTTAAAGACTCATGTAGTGATCTTCACACTAATTGGACTGTAATGTATAGCCTCGGTCAAGCAAATCTCTCCCAGCACTCCTCTCCACAGACGGCAATCAAGCCATTTACAGAAGATGCATCGGCTGCTGGGACCCTGGAGTAACCTTAAACTGCACTGGCCTTTTAGCAGAAAACACAATTAATTTTGATACTGAAGGGCAATTAGGACTGGGGTTAAAATAAAAAATCTTCTGAACAGAGAATGTCAAAGACTGGGAAGGAAACTATTTCCCTTGAACACAGTGTGTTGAAGGTTTGTAAGCACACCAACCATCAGAACACGTTAATTCAGATCGCTCTGTAACCCCCCCCGTTTCAACAGAAGAAATGTAAATTCAGATTCATAAGCACCATGCTCAAACCCCACCAAGGCTGATTGCCATTTTCCTTAAACCTTTGCTGCCAGAGGAGCACAGTTTCTCCTCGTTCTTGCTGGGGAGACGTGCTTTACATCCCAGAATTTAGTGAAACAACCAAATGCTTCTATTTGGTTCTGTTTCATTTCCAAAAGAAAATGGTCTCCCAGCTGACACTCTGCAGATCACAACTCAGACCACATCATGACGGCAACTTGACAAACTTCTCTTGAGAAGCACAGATGTTGTTCATGGTAATACATATCTACATGCACCCACAAGCCCTGACATATATGCAAGGCAGCCGAAATTTTGCCCTCATCTGTGCAAACTGCTTGGGTCCATGTCACTCTAACTCAAGCAAATGCATCAGGTTTGTTGGTTGTGCTTTTCCCCCCAGAAAAATCAACTGAGCACCCAGATGAAATCAACTATCGTTGGCACAACTCAAGCACCAGAAAAGCTGCACGAGCACAGAAATGGTGGCAATATTCATAGTGCAAATTGTAATTGCTCATTTTCTTTAAGCATTAGACATAAAAGGATGACAGCTCCAGAACATGTAAAGTCCTAATCCAGCAGCATTTAATGGGCAAAGATTTCAGTGGGATGAGCCAATAACTTAGTGGAGATATTTTGGGGGACAAATATTGAGTGAAACTGGTAATTTTCTCAAATTGTAAATGAATATTTGTCAGTTATGCCACAAGAAAATGTGGCCAGCTTCAGTTCAAATAATTTTTAAAAAAGCAGACAAACTTCACACCAATGTATGATAAAGCAAATTTTTAAGAGTTTTAACACCAAATGGTACCCAGTAAGAGAGGTCAGCATGACTCGCGCACCTTACTATTCAGTCCATTCCACTATGGCCAAGGACATGCAGATTCTCATATTTGCTGGTGTTTAGCCCTTTTTTTTTTTTTTTCTTGAAGCAAACCTAATGCTACCAATCTGGGAAAGTAGGATTTAGCTGGCTCTCCAGGAAAGAAATGTATAAAACCCAGGACAGCAGGAAGGAAGCTGCGGTCATTCCCACAGATAAATTCACAGAAAATTGGAGCCAGGTGAGGTGGTGTCCTCCACCCTACACTGCCAGTGATATCTGCCTCATTGCCACAAGACAGTTTCAGTTAAAATGAGAGGAATGTTAGCTAGGGGCTTGCCTTCAAAAATGTCTTCCTGTTTTGTTCCAGGACTGCTCACACCCACGAGCTTTCTGGCATTGGTAGAAGACCTCCTTTTCCTCCCTGAGCTCCAGATGTATGACACGAAGAGGTTCACCAAGATATTCTTTGGGTAGGTTTATTAGGTTTTGGTTCAATTCATGTTGCTCAGTGGGTAATGGCCCCATGGTTTATATGTGAATTAGCTTTTTAGGAGTTTGTCAGAGAGCCCAAAGCTCATGTCAAGTGTTTTTCTGCAGCTTGCACAAATCTCAGTCTTTAATACCAAGGGAATATTTCCAGGTATTCAGGAACATGGTGTCTGGAAAGAGATGGGCGAGGGTGAGAAGGAGCTTTTATGTAGCAAGAAAAAAGTCAAGATGCAATTTCCCTCGATGCTATTGAAAAGATTAATTTTTCTTTGTCTTTCCAGGTTCTCTTTCCTATTAACAGGGCTCTCCAATCTGCAGTGAGCTGGTTTTGCATCCGAGATTCAGGCAGCAGCTCCACAACCTATACTTGAGAAACCACTAAATGATGTTAGGTTTACACAGTGGGTAGTTTTTATGTACATTTTTTCTTAAAAGCAACATCCTAGGGGAATCTCTCAGTGGCAAAAATGACAAAAGAAGCACTAGCAGCCAATAGAGTATCTGAGGAGTTCACAGGGTTAAAACTATTTTTTTCAGGGATTGATTCAAACTCTGTTTTGTCAACCTGTTTAAGTTTCAGGGCTCCATTCCCACCAGCCACAAGGAAGGGTAAGAAGCCCAGAGTAAACTCATTTGGGCCTTTTAAGTACAACATGATTCATATTTGTGTGCAGCCTCTGTCATGGGTTGTGCACAGCCCACTGCCAGAATCCATGTCACCCTCTCAATCTTGTGCCGGAGGGGGCAGGTGGACAAGATAACTTAATAGCTCTTATTCATTTGGAATTTCTCTGGTTATGGGGTAGGTCACCTTGTTCAGCAAGAGAGGGAAAGCATTTAAATCTTCAGGCCAAACTCAAGCTCCAATATAAGCAAGTTTCACAGGAGCTGAACTTGCACTTCTGTTTCTACCTTGCGATTTCTTGAGGCATCTCGTTACATAAGAGTGATGCAAAGGCTCCAGTGGTAATGAAAAAACCACAAACCAATCCATCGTCTTCATACATCTGACATGAAAGTGAAAACTCACCAAGTGACTTGAGTGAGGGACAGGAAAAGGTTAAGTCTCAGCAAAGCATGTGGCTGTATGTTGGAACCAGACTTAACCAAGGATCCCATGCCCACAGAGATGAGGGGTAAGATTGTGGAGCACATCCCACCCAATCCTGCAGGGTATGGATGCTCTGCATCAAGTCACACAGTTGGAATTGCTGGAACAGTCCAGGTTTCAGTGAGGTCTGAAAACTGTCAAGGATAATATCCGTCCGAGTGTATTATCATTTAATTTTCTACAGATATATGACATTAGAAAGGAGAGACTAGATGAAAGAACAAATAAACATCTGCATTTGAAAACAGCCAGCATCAAACCCTATAAAAGCATCAACAAATTCTCTAACCAGCTGAATCTGAGACCCTGCCGTACTTCTGCCCTGCAGTTCTACACCCTGAAGCATGCACACATCCAAAACATTATTTAAAAGTGGAGGGTTTTTTCCACATACCATCCCATGTTGATACCTAGCTATTCTAGTTGCTTGTACAGACATCATCATGTAGCTTCATGCCCAAATGGACAGAAAAAATACAAAACATTCCCAGATTTTTGAAACCTCAAACTGAATCAATTTAGCCTGAAAAATACAATAATTATTTTAAAAGTTGCCACATGGGCATTTTTCACACACACAAAAATCACTGTATATTTTTTTTAATAAAAAAAAATCAGAATTGTCCTTTTTCTGCAAAAACTTCATTAATAAACAATACTTCTGTCACACTTTTCATCCAAAGAAGGGAAATCACCTAAAAACTCTATTTAATTAACCTTTACAGCCCCCTTGTGAGCTTGGCATTATTATCTCCGTTTCACAAATGGGCACATTGAAACACAATGAGCTTAAGTGACTTCCTTACAAGTAAAACTACATAGCAGGTCAATGGCAGAGTTTGGAATAGATCCCAACTCTCTTGGGCCCTGGTCCCATGTTTTAAGTGCTACAAACCTTCTCTGTTTAAAATGGGTGAAGATTCAGATTATGCTTTTTTATTTTATTGAACCTAAGATGCTCACATCTGGGATAAAAACTCTGAAAAGCATCTAAAAAATGCTGTGCAATTTGAGCATCTAAAAGAGCGTCTAAGAAGGAGAAGCAAGCTCTTTCATTTTGTTTAAGGGCTGTATACAAATGTCTCTGGTGGAAAATAAGAAGTCTTTAAGAATGATGTGTGACTTCTAGTGATCGAGCCTGGGTTAGCAAGGGTATTTATTTTTCCCTTCATTAAGAAACAACTTATCATTCCAGTAAAGGAGCTGTTAATGAGTTTGTTCACACTCGCTGAGAAATGACTGCAGGGTACTCCTCAGAGAACTTACTCTGAATGCATACATAAACCAGCCAGAGCTCTAGGTACAACCAACAACCTGCAGAGAGGAAGTGCTTTGGGGGTTTTGCCTTTTCCTCCCCCTACAGCTGAATTCAACATATACTGGAGGAAAATGGCACATTTGGAGCATGCGGGTTGGAATGTACATTCCTGAACTGTGACCAGCCTTGCACATAGAGCACTAAGAGAAACTGCCAGCTGGGCAGCTGATGGGGAGCAGGGGAATAGGATGTGCTCTCTCTCCAACACACCCATGAAGCCAAGACCTGCTGCCCAAATCATCAAGACATGGAGATGCACACATCTCCCTTTGCACCCTGTGTTACTCCTTCATCCGTGGCATGGAATGGCTGTCTTCAAAGTCCCAGGCTGAATCACCCCCATCTCCACCCAAGAGAAGGCCACTCAGGTCGTGTCCTAATGGCCTGCGTGGAGATACACTCTCCGATAGAGCACGGTGGCAGAGACGTTTTCTCCTACATGCACTTTCAGTGTGGCCTCAGGCTGCTGGCTTGGAGCCAGCACAGTCCTGTACTGGGCAAATTTTGGGATTCCCCACATTCTCCTGGCACTATTTCAGGCACTTACCCTTTTGACGTTACAGTTTTTGAATGTGGGTTAGCACGTAATTAAGACTGCGCAAGGCTAAGAGAGAGTTATCGAGCAAACAAGGCAGCTTGCCCACCCTTTGGGCTGCTCAGAGATGATCCTCAGATTGCTCCTCTTGTTTTTAGATGGTTTCCAACAAAAATACATGTCTGTCTGGACTATATATAAAAATGTATATATATAATCTCTCCTCACCATCCACCTATTGTCCTCCTGTTCTTTTTGTCAACTGTTTTGAGAAGTATTTCCGATTAAGCAACATGAATAATTGTTGGGGTTTCTTGTTTGTCTGAAAAAACACATGGCAACATTTGCTCTTCAGACTCCAGTCCTACCCCAAGAAGACCCACCCCTGACCTCCAAAATGAAATCAGTAACTTCACTCCTCTTCATTTCCTCATCCTGTGTCTAAAGACAGGGGGAAGCAGGTTCGACCTTTTGCACATAATCTGACACACGGCACGCAGGGCCGGAAGGCAGAAAATCGCTTCAACAAAAGGCTGGAGCTCTGGGTTAGGTAAATTCAGGAAGAAGAGAGATAGGAAATGGCAGTTATGTCGCCAATAGACTAAGAGGATTCTGGCAGCAGCCAGAGTGTGAAATATGAGGTCGTCTCTAACAAGGACTGAGTAAAAGACCTCAGCTCACTTTGAAACACATGACACCAAAAACATTTACTGGAAAAGCACTGAATGGGTAGTGAGAAGACATTTTTTCTTCAGGGAAGCTATCCCCAAAGGAAAGCATCTTGATTAATATCCAAGGGTAAGAGGCAGGCGGGATGGCAAGAGGTCTCACCCTGCCAGACGGCACGGTCCTAGGAGTTGCCTTACCTGTACCTCAGCCTCTCAGCCAGTTAAAGGCCCTGTGGACTCCTTGCTTAGCACTAGATACACACTTCACCCACAGTCATGTGTACACCCAGCCAGGTTTCACTAGAGTCCCTCATGCTGCCTAGATATATATCTACACAACCCTTTCACTTGTCACTGGAAAACCTCAAAGTTAACACACTTCTTCAGACACCATGGGATGTAACAATGCTGCTCTGCCCAACATGACAGACAGGCACAAGAAGCCCATGCTCACAAGAGAATTAGAAGCTCTGCTGGCCAGATCACACAATTCCCATGTGTCGAGGTTTACAGTTAGTCCAGCCACTAAGCTCTGATGGACTCTGTGATCTCCCGTGATCCTCCCAGGGGAACCAAGGAGAAGGACTCTGAGATTGGATGAAAAACCCACAACACCCTTGAACCCATCAAATGAAAAAGGAATTACTACTAACGACAATAATGAAGATGCTAAAACTGTATAGAAATATATACAACTACATAAATATATTCAAATGTACAAATGAATATGCTAATACAAAACCCACAGCTTCCAGATGGCAACTAAGCCCCAAGCAGAAAAGAGTTCCAGACCGGACTTGGCAGCAGACTGGAATGCCTGAGCTCAAAGTGCAGATAATATTCCAAAAAAGCAGAAGAGGGAACCTTGGAGGGGCCATGTCACTCCTACTTGGTGACGCAGAGGGAAGCCAACCCATCCTGAGGAACGTTGCTCTTCGGCAGCGTGACAGCAGGAGGCAGGAGCAGCAGCAGCACAGGCAGAGCTGACACCCAGCCCAGGACAACCCTCCCAGCACAGCAGCACTCAAGGCCCCAGGGCTCTGCTCAGGGGCCCTTTTCTACTGAGCACCATGGCAAGGAACGCTGGCATTGGTCCTTTGGGCTCCCCTCCCCCATCCTCTCCTCCCCACAGGCACAGCTGCCCCCTCCCTGATTGTCATTGTCCCCAGTGCAGGGAGTAGCAGAGAACTGCCAGCCTGGGGCTCTCACCCCAGGGCTTTGGGCAAGAAGGAGCAGCAGAGAACTGCCAGCCTGGGGCTCTCACACCAGGACACTGTGTCACGCAGCCTATGAGCACTAAGCAGATGGGAGAAAGAAAAACTTTGGAGATGTGACATGGGAAAGGGCAATCCTCAGAAATGACTCTTAGGTGCATGTGAACAAGCCCCATGGTCTGCCTAGCCAGTCCCGCCAGCAAGGTTTCAGATGGGGCCAGTGGCTTGTAGCAGAGCCAGCCTCTCATGTGGTTCCTCCTGATGGGTTTTGTTTCCCCAGTTTGAGCTGGAAATAGCACAACCATATCCTTTGCTAACTACTTTGGCAGTTCCTTGACTGAATCAGGAAGTTCAGAGGTGGACTGGAAGTAAGAAAAAAACCCAAAACAAAACAACAAGAAGACCCAGGGTCTAGATATCTTGCGCTTTTTTTTTTTTCCCTGAGGCTTTAAAAACTGCTTGATATGAGCTTGATTTTTTCTTGCCAGTAAAGGGTTAAAGTTCTCACTTTCACAGAAGTAGGTGGATGTACTATTAAAGGCAATGACAGTTTTGTTATTAGCACCAATGAAAACAGGATCCAACTCTTCATCACCTATCTACCTCCCTATAATCCCACAGATCCTGTGAGAATATAGGTTCGTTTTGACTGTTACATGTTTTGCTACATTGTCCTTGGACCCTATCTGCGTCCTCTACCTGAATTAAAATGAGCTCTCCTTTCTTTATACTCCCCCTGACTTCATTCCTACTGACCCTCTATTTAGCTGATCTCATTTAAGACTGAGTGTATTTTATTTCTTTTACGACTTTGTCTTCTGCAAGAAACTCCCAGTCCGTCCAACCTCATGCCACGTGTGACATTCTGTCCCCATCAAAAATCAGATCATTCCTTCAAAAATAAGAACTGGCACCAGGTCAAAGTCCTGAAGATGAAAGGAAGGGTTAAGTTTACTTTCAATATTGGAGGAGGGTTCGGAAATAAATGTCGAGGTTAAAAAGTCCAGATGGTAATTCAACTGTATCCCTGCTATAAACATGATTTGATTTATGGGAACCACTAATGGTATCTCAGTTTAGATCTGGATCGCTTTGCTTTCTCTCATCTGTAGCTTGAAATTCATCAGATTTCTTTTCACTCCCACCATGAATCTTTCACTACAAAGAGATACTCCTATCAAGAATTTGGGAGTTCTTTAAAACCCAGCAATTGATAAACTTTAACAATCCTAATCCATGCAAATTACTGTCTGATGTCTTTATTTATAATACCAAGCGGATGTGCTTATTCAAAGCAGTCTAAAAGAGCTTTGACAAGTTCAGTCTTAAAGAAATGTATCTCCTATTGCTGTTTTTCCTCTCCTGTCCTTTGGGGATCAAACTGAATCAGTTTTCACTTTTTTCTGACGTTGCGATTATTAGATTTCTCAGTTTTGTCAGAAAAATCCATCAGAAATGTTTATCTCATGGGGCAAATAGCAATGGAACAGCATGTTTATCACTTCGAGGGCCATAATCTACAGGCAGCAATGGCCCCAATCCGGTTTGTTTTAAAACAGGAGAGGCTGAAAAAGAAAAATGCCCATGTCTGAAATGTGTGATGGAGATGTGCAGAACTGCATTAGCCCTGACACTCATTTCTTTATGTCTCTATATTTCGGCTGTCAGTCATTACATATATGATGCCTGAAGTCCTTACGGTTTACTACTTCCAGCCTCCAGTCAACAAAACTGTTGGCCTCAACCGTTAACACCTGAAGAAAGGTAGCTTTTCACAGCGGACTTTGCAGAAATCTGTGCCCCCAAAGTAGTTACGCTAAATTGCATGCTCCTTTGGGATGTAAAAGTCAGATTTAGGAAATGGTGAGAGGAGCGTTTTTGAAACAGCCATCAAAGATGGTCTCTGTATGACTGCATTTGTGTTATGTCTGGGTACCTAGTCTGTGTTTAAGACATCTAAGCTACAGATAAATGTCCATTTTTAAAGCTATCCAAACAAGAAGAATAGTAAGTAGATTGATGTTTACAGGATACATTTTTTCCCCTTATGGATGCCATGGAGAAATAATGCAGAGTACAGCACACAGTGAAAAATGGAGAGTGTCTTAGGAATACCCTAGCCTCATTTGTTGGATCAACGCATAATGAAAGAGTAACCAAGTATTCAGCATCTGAGTTTTACAAGGATTTATAGACACATTGATTGGCTTTGAATTGCTTGTGTCTCTGAAGACCTTCAATGCGCTTCCACCAAACCATCAGCATTCCTCTAAACTCCTCAGGCTTAGAGAATATGAGAGTAAAAAAGAGGAAATAAAACATATGGGACAGATAACAACTAATTCCCCAATTGTGTCACATATAGATACCAAAGTCATGTGGTCACAGCATGGAATAGCAGAAAATAAAGAACAGGAATAGGAATAGGAATAGGAATAGGAATAGGAACAGGAACAGGAACAGGAACAGGAACAGGAACAGGAACAGGAACAGGAATAGGAATAGGAATAGGAATAGGAATAGATCAGGGACAGATACCTCAGCCAAGTTATTCTTATAGAAACCTCTCCTTAATATATTGGAGAGAAACCAACACATAAACTGAAGTTTTTGGATAATCCAAGTAAGCTGCTTTTCAAGACCTGTAGTCAAATCTGTATGGTGGTTCTCTGCAGAAGTCTGCCTTTGTCTCCAGCTGTGGCACTGATTTGCTGTGTGGTATTGAGTAAATCATCCAGTTTCATTATAGAGTTGGTCTGCACACAACCTCCCGCCAAAATAATAAAAGGTGAGAAGTCAAAATCAATTTCATTAAGCTGGTACAAGTCAATATTTGGATGCTCTATACTGGGAATGGAAGTGGCTCAAAGCCAGCACCTGAAGTATAGTTTTAAATGGACAAAATAAAAGTCATCAAAATAAGAAAATTGATTTCAGGAAGTTAAATCAATGTGTGCGCCTACTACAATTTACACACCTGGCTAAAATGTTGTAAGATATATGCTTACAATCACTAAGTATTGCTATTATTACATGAACGTTTCAAAAAATACTGACTTTTGACTGAAGGTAAGTGCTGAGGTGTCTGGCCTGAGATTAAGTAACACAAGGGCCTTTTCTGCACTCAAAAACATTCTGGTTTCATTTATTTGGTGCACAGCTCCATGTAGCTCTGTGTAGCATTCTTCTTTTAATGTAGCTGAAAACTATCCTTCGTTGACTTATACTGAACTGAAACAAGCCTTTGACTTATACTGAACTGGAACAAGCCTGCTTTAACATGCCTTAGGACATTCATTGTGCTTTTGAACTGGGAGATCTAAACTGGTATCAAATTAACACTTTCATTTAAATCAGCGTAACTCTGTGTACAATCGTCAGTGGAACAAATGCAGTGCGTGTTTTCTTTAAATGAAGATTTCAGACCTCTTTGGCTGCAGACTGAAGCATCTACAGGAGCCATTAGGATCATCTCTGTCCATATCACCTATATTTTCCATGATACGTGCAGAGTATTTGCAGAAATAAATGGGAAGATGTTTTTCCCATATGTGCATGAACTCTGAACTCCAAGAGTTCAAGTGGGTTCAGTTGTTCTTCTCAAACTGTCATTCTAGTCCTAATTAGTACATGGTGCCGTGAGCAATTTAAATGGAATATATTAATAGAGGAGAATTCAGAGGAGGAAAAAAAAAGATGCCCTTCCCCATACCCCTGCCTTCAAGAACTCTTAAATAAACAGGGGATTTCTTAAGGGTGCCTCACACCCTTCCCACTTCCCCCTTTCCCTTAACAATAAAGATTGAGGGTGGGAGATGGAGAAGGTCTGGATGCTGGCTGCCAGGGAGGGGTTCCCACAGGAGGAGATAGCTGTAGACTCCCACTGCTTCCAAGGAGTCATGGGGGATGGGGGGATGCTGAAACTGAGCCATGATGGTTCAGGGAAGTGCTGTTTTATTTAAACCCTCAAATGGCTTGACATGCCCCTCGTACTTTCACTGCCTAATTATAAATGAAAGGAAAACGGCAAGAGAATCCCCTCCTGTTGACCATCTCCCACTTAACAAGGCAGCACATGTCGCAGTCTCTACCTTTTTAGCTCTGTCCTTGCTTTTATCCTTCTGCAATTTAATCCTAACTCAATTATATTATTACAGCATGTCACTTTGAGTCACTTTCCCCCTTATTGGCATATGGCTCTTTTCAGATTCACTGCTAATTCTTTTCCAGTGGACTTGTTTAAAACGTACTCATTTTCTGCTTAGACTCTGCTTTATTCACGCATCACATTTCTGCAATGCCTGGCTAACTTCCTCAGGAGGAGAACGGGAGCCGGGGATCTTCTCTCTCTGCATACATTTGCTAGAGTTTCCATACCGAATTGTCAAAACACAAACTAGATGGCAGGAAAGGTGAGCAGCCTGCCCCGTCTGTCAGAAATGTGGATAGGAGCCTGCCCTCCGCTGGGTCTATTCCAAAGCCCTGGGCTGAAGCTATGAGGAGAGCTGGTGAATACTGAAAACTGTTTTCTATCAATTGTTTTCTCCCTTTTCCTTTTTTATTTTTTCCTTTTAGCTTTCAAACACATTTCCTCAGACTCCTTGTGCCTGACTTTGCTCCTTGTGTTTTCCTAGCAAGATAGTCTTTTGGGTTCAGGTTTCCTGGAGAATATTCCAAGTTCCCATCCATTCAAGTTGTGATCGAATTTGGATGTGGACTACTTGACGGATGACTAATTAAACAAATGGACCATAGAAGTCACTACTGAGGGTATTTGCAAGAAAAGACAAAACAAAATAGACAATTTTGTGACACTTCGGAGACAAGAAAAGAGGATTGTATTAAAAATACACACATTTTTCCCCCTTCCCAGCTAATAAGATAATGAGATGGTAGCAGCTGAGGCAGCCACGATGCTGCCAAGTCCCAGACTTTGCTTTCCTAAAAGAAAAAAAAAATACCTTTTTAAGTTTTCCTAAAACCTTGTTTATACTTAGAAATGTGCTGTAATGGTGATTCTAGAGCATATAGGCATTTAGCCTTCTTTGGTATAGAAGACTCCCATTTCCCTTCCACTTGTATGCACAATCTTATTGTGGATTGCCTTTTACCAACTGAGTTTGTAGGTGGAATAAGCTAACTAAGAGAAAAGCTTGTTGGTAAACATCCAAATAGATGAGCCCAGAGAGGAATTTCCTGTTTTGGAAAAAAAAAAAAAGTTAAAAAAAAATAGTCTGGCTTCCCTTTTCCAAAACCTCACTTACATACAGGCAGGGGAGTGAGTCTGCAAGATCTCTTCACCGCAGAGGCAAAGAAAAAATTAAAAGTCAGTTTGTACAGAGATAGATACAGTCAGATAACAAGAGCAAAACCTTCTGTCTCAAGGTGACCTACAGTCTGCCCAACATCTTTCTTGAGTTCAGTAACTTCACTGAGGGAAGAGGCTACATGCTTGATTTTTGCACTTCTCTACATGTAGCTCTGGAAATGAGTGACTTGAATTCAAAGGTCAAGATCTGTTTTCACAGCCAAAATACATATCTCTGTGCTGACTTTTGCAGTTAGATAACTTGCACCCTTCTGTGTTAAGATAAGGACCAGGTCTGTTTACAAATTCAGGTTGTTGTAAGTTGATAGTGGAGTGCCTGGTACACATGATATGAAAAGAGGTATAGAAAATTACAGATTAGACTGTGGCACCAATATCCATAGAAGCAAAGAAAGTGTATCAGTGGGGTTGATTCTATTCCTCTTTTCTTAGTCAAATGACATGTAGTCTTTACAAAAACTCTGTGAATGATTAGTTTTCATTTCAAGATTGCACTATAAAGGTCATATGAAAAGATGCTCAGGACTTCTGAAAACAGGTGCTTCAGCTTCAGATAGTCAAACACAAAGCAGATGAAGGCAGAATTGTCCTCTTTATCATTTAAGTTTTCCTGTTAATATAGTTTTAACTTAGTAGTTATATTACTTATCACTGTAATTACTCTATGGTTATAGCCAGCAGTTAAGATAACATGGTGTTATATGAAGAAACCATGCCCATTTCATAGCTGTCCTGAGTGTCCTCTGTTTTCAGACTTTGTCTGGGATAAGAGACAGCTAATTCTCAATCCTCTTTCAGGCCGTTGGGTCAAGTTGGCCCTAACCATTGTATGAATTTCCCTAAAACCCTCAGCAAACTTGTCTGTCAGAGATAAAATTCAGAGTCTATTTATTCTAGCTCCTCCAGCTGAGCTTCATGTAGGATAACTTTGCCTCCACAGTAGACTGTAGTCCATGCACCATAAAATTTCCTTAGAAGTTGTACTTACTGATTAATTACTAGAAGCACCATGGGAAAGAAAAAGTCTCTCTAGATTTGGGAAGCAAGGTAGAAGTGCAAATACAGGACAACTTTCATTTTCTGTTGTGGTTTTTTTTTTTTTAATAGGGGTGAAAATAATTAATTGATTTCTTACACCAGACTACGTGTTGTATTATTCAACATGTTTTGTGAAAAGCCCTCTTTGAAGCAGATAGTTCTTAATGATTGCTGAGCAAATAAACAGGAAAAAACAACAGCCCTGGAAAGCAATTTATGGAAAGAAAGCATGAAGAGGAGGTGAAACCTAAAAAAAGTTACATCTGAAATGAGTTTTGAAGAAACATATGCTCTCATGCGGCAGATTTTTCAACCTCATAGGAAATATGGTGCTGAAATGGGAATAGGTTGATGAAAGGATGGAATAGTTTTCTATGCAATTTCCTGTACATTTGCATGTGAGTATTTCCCCCCTTCCCTCTGCAAAAGTCTTTGACTTAATTCTTGTAGAGGTGTGAGAGCCAGGACACTAACATTCCCTTCTGGAGTTTTGAAGAGATTCACATTTATACTGATGACTGTGTTCATATTCCTGTTTGTGATAGGTACAATAATGACCAATCTTGCCTTAACAAGCCTGCGATATGGCTCATCAGATGAGGATATTATGATAAAATCCTTGAATTAATGCTAAGGGTGGTTATTATTTTGCAAGATGGGTAGCCCACAAAATGCCACTTTGCTATTTCTTGTGACTGGCATTTGTTTAGCAACACAGAGCACAATTTAGAGGAGGCTTTCCAATTCCTACTGGATGGGATCAGTTTGACAGAAGCATCAGTATCAGGAGATCCTCTGCTAGGAAAAGAACTATCGCTCTCCACTGTCTTTGCCATTTACAGGAAGGATTGGTGCCAGCAATTTGACTTTCATCAGCAATAAAACAGAGAAGGAAAAAAAAAAAAAAAAAGAGTTGCAAATGATTCTATAATGTCCTTGAAATTAAATTAAAAATAGCCATCACTGCCAAAACTCAGAAGAGGACTCACAGCTTTTTTTTACAGTGCCTACTACAATGTGGATTTATGATTGCCGGAATACTGCTTACTGTATAACAAGTGTAGTATTAAGTGCCATATTGGACTACCATATGGCTACTAACCTCAGAGGTTGGTAGCAACTATCAGTGTAGAAATTAGTGTGCAGAATGAGCCTGAGGATAAAACCAGTTATCACTCAAGCATGCTATATAATTGGCTGTAGCAAGAAACTAAAAAATGTCTCGGAAACCAGATGGATTTGAAATGTTCCATTATTCATAAACACCTTTTTTTTTTTCTGCAGCAATACTTGTTCCTTTCCCAAATACTCTGTTGTTAAAAAGAATAATTACCATGCAGAAGCAAAAAGGGAGGAGAAATCCTTGCTGCTGGTGGGGAGCGGGCAGGTGGCCCTTGTCCATGTTTTGCCCTGGGCAGCCCCTCATGCCCATGTTGGGGGCAGCCAGTTTGTGCCAATTTTCTGCAGGAACTTTTGCTGCTTCTCTTCCCACCAAGACTGACAACGGTGAGGGAAGGAGGGCAGTGGTGTGGGTATGTTATCAGCAGCCCTTTACAGCTGTGGAAACTGTAAACTTTCCGCAGTGTTTCCCTCCCTTTTTGATCACTCAGATGACAACAGTTGTGATGTCCTTGACAGGAACTGTCTCCCTGGAGAACAGAGGGTTCCCCACCTTGCACATTCTCTCCTCCTCTCTCTCCTTTTCATCCCATTCCTCCCACCTCATGCCTTTTCCCACTCCTTCCCAAGCTGGAAAAGAAGCAGGAAAAGAAAAGAAAAATAAAATACACCTTTGTTTTTTGTGGACAACAAAGGACAATGATCTTTGCATGACACATCAAGTGAGAGCAGAAAGAACTTGTATATGTAGGAGAGGGACACCAGAAAATCCACCAAAGCTCAAGTCGGGGCTGGGGATGAAGATGTGGGATGAAGAGCAATTCCTTCCTTTCTTGCCCCACAACAAGTCTCCTGCAGAAGAGAGAAGAGGACAATCCAGATCTTATTTGTGTGAAATACAGCATGCGTAGGGGACCTTCTGTTCCTACCACCCAGTAATTTTTCAGTGTTTTTTTGATTTAATTCTAAGAAACCAGCTATGCTTAGAAGGCCAGTTTCAGGGAAGAAGTCAGGGAAGAAGTAAGCCAATGGATAGTTCCATCTAACAAACATCTTACAGGTTCAGAGTAGTATAAAAAATAATCTTTCAGTTTGGCCTCTCTCTGAGCTGTATGCTAAGATCAAAGACTGAAAGTAGGGATAACTTTAGGATTTGATTTATGGCACACATAGGTTTGTGGTAAGGAGAAAAATAAAGATTGTTGAAGGATTTCAAATTTATTTTCATTGGACCCACAAAAAAAATGAAAGGTTGAATGTTTGCCATCTTTGGGTTTTTGCTGGGTTTTTTTTGTTATTGTTGTATGGAAAACATACACTCTAGTTCAAATGAAAAATATCAGGAGTATGAAAATATTTTATTACTTTTCAGATTTGCAAATTGTACAATCAAAGGTGTGACGTAAAATGCATAAGAAAAGTTTCAGAATCAACCACACTTTCAAATCAAACTAACTTCCAAATATTTCATTCTGAAAGAATGTTAAAAGACATTATCACAACACTGTTAGACTTGTCCAAATCAGAACTTCAGCAAAACCATTTCCTTTTTCCAAAAACATTCAATTCCAATAAAACTGCAAACACCCATACATCTTTTTCTATCTCTTCAGGAAAGAAGGACAGAAACCCTCCCTATCCAGCTGTTTGTATTTACTGGTCAACGGACCAATAGTACACAGGCGTTAATGTTGCAGTAAGATGTGGCTACAATGGGCTGATTCACTTCACTCAGTGGACCCACATTTTGGACTAATAAGAGTCATGCCATATTGAATGATTCACATGAAAAAAAGTTTGTGGTCATCTAAAATAGAGTATCTGCAAGGGCTGACCAGACTTGGGAAGGGTGTAAACCTGCTTGTGCATCCATGCTACCCTCACATATTGAGCAAAACCAGTGAATGGCTAAAGTTTTTTTATAAAGCTAATTTCTGGAGATGCAATACCTTTGTTCAGAGGCAAAATCATGCTCAGAATCAAAGCATGGGAGTTTCCTTTGGCTCTGTACTGGTTTTCTTCCCTAGTAAATAGTTTATTTTCTTTGCTTCCCTAAATATTTTCATATGATTCACCTGAAATGAACAGAGTTGTCTTATCTATTACACTCAACCATTTCCAATAGTTTGTTGCCTTTTATTGCTACAACTTGGTTATGATTTAGACTCGTTATAAGATCCAGGATAAAATGTTGAGAGATTAATGTCATGATACTGAGGAAAGGAATGATTGAGGGATTTGGAAGATGAATGAATGGATGAGAAGTTGTAAGTTTATCCCAGCCCAGAGGGGGGAGAGTGACTGGGCCTATGAGTTCTGCTGTTACAGAGCTATGGGATGTCATGGAGCTGTAGAAGTTTACTGCATCTTTATCCAGGTAGATGTCTTGTCTATTCACTGTCATTAAATATTTTTAGCCCAAGAACACATAAAAAACAACTAAGAAACAACTTAGAGTCTTTGGCACTGTACAACCAATGCAATATCTATCCATTTATTAAATCTGTAGATAGTATTTTAGACTGAAGTTATGGTGTTGCACATACAGGACATTTATTTTATGCGCTGCCAGCAATATCACTGTAGTGTAAAACACTTATTTTATGGTATACTGGGTTTGGTGGAAAGTTGCATGACTCTACTAATTCTGGGTCAGCAGGAGAGTTTAAAAGCTTCCATGATCAGCCTGTATCTGACCTGAAATATGCTTTTATCGAGACAAGCTACCTAGAAAATTTAAAAGAGAAAGCAATATGGTATGAAGCATCAAAAATTGTTGAGCAAAAGGAGAGTTGGAATTAAAGACATCTAACAGACACAGTTCTCCTCGTTTCAGACATCTCAAACAATGGTTGTCAAGTGTAAAGGTGTCTCTGGCCCTGATATGGAAGAACTATCTTACTTTCAAAGGTACCACTGAGAAAAGTAATTTCATATTAGACTATTTCCTTTGGCATTTCTCTCGCCAATCACCTCTTTAAAACATTTTACTTCCCAAGACCACTGTGGGAGACTATTAGCAGAACTTTCCAAGCACCAAAGCTGAGGAATAGCTTTGAGAGCAGCAGGTTCTGGTCAACCCATTGATTATCAAGTATTAAATATCTGATCCATGAAAAACACTAATGTGATAATTGACTATCAAAACAGAAACGTGATTTCCCTGATTACTTCTGAATGCCAGGAGATTTAATCTGGTCAAACCTGATGGGTTTTAAAGAATGAGAACAAAGAAAGAAGAAAATACCAGTAGGCAGGGATCTTCATCTCCGGATGTGATGGAGAGTGCCGATAACTGTAACAAATGTCTGAATCTGGCATCCCAAAATATAAATGTGTTCAAGAGAGAATGAGCCAAGCCAACCTCTGCGGTGCGTGAAGGTGAAGGAGAAGCTTAGGAGGTGAGGGTGAACAGATGGGAGTGCAAGTGCTTAGAGTTTAAGTGGTAAATCTATTGTTTAGATCTACTTCTTCCTTCTTTACTGGCTGTCCTGGAGCCCTTACTCTCATAGCAGCACCAGCTGGCCTGTCACCTGAAATGTCATGGCTGCTGGCAACGCCCGCTCACTCTCCCATGGTGTGCAATGTGGGACAAACACACGCAGAAGTCTCTGATGAAAAGCTAAGAGCTCTCCAAGCCCACATAGAGCATGACCTGGCCACCCTTTCCACCCCTGCAAGAAGCGGAGCTGTAGTCTGTGAGCTTCTTACTGAGGGATGTGGACTTCAGGTCTGCTCTTCCAAAATATACAGGCAAATAAATCAAAATTCCCTTTTTGCACCTTCATTGAGTGAACAGGTTAGAAGGGTCAACCTGAGATTTTTGGCACTGCGTAAATGTGTTGATATTAATTTCTTTTTAGGAAAGGGTTTGCTGCTGGTATTATTTTTTTTTTTCTCTCAACAGACACTACAGAGCTGTGGGATAAAATATCTCATCATTCATACTAAAACACTTGGTGGAAATAAAAATTGTCTAGCATTCTTAATCTCAAGGAAGGGACAAGTTAAGCCTGTTTGCCCAAAGGAGATCAAAGAATCATGGGAGTGAAACAGAAATCCCAAGGGCACACCTCAAGCAATTCCTGCCTCATGGCATGATGATTTTCAGGTGTACTTGAATCCTTATGGATATTTGTGCAATCTGCATTTAAAAATCCGATGTCTGACCAAATCCCTTATACTGGTCCATATGCACAAATGTTATTCCCTTTTCCCCTCACCCTAGAGTTCACAATCTGTCGTGATAGAAGGCTTCTTATACCTTTAGATGCATGGCCAGACTGTCCCTTTAATATAATATTCATCAGCTTATAGATTGCTGTGGAAAAAAAAAGGGAAAAAAAAGTGGATTTGTAGCATAAAGGGGAGAAGAAAAAAAAAAGAAGGGAAAAAGAAAGAAAGAAAAAAAAGAAAGAATGGCATTCGGAAAAAAAGGACAACCCTGTCAAAACATGACAGCTGATCCACTGCCTGTTTTATGCTATTCATAGAAAATGCCAAATTCTGCAAATAGTAACCACATGTACATCGGCTTCGCAGACTCAATGTTCTGCTGCAAAATGAGACGTTCTGTATTTTAGTGTGTCATCAAAGGCAGTGAAAATATCACTCCAGCCTCCTAGGCTTAACCCTCTGGTCTCTCAACTGTTAAAAGTTTAATTTGACGGCGGTGGGAGAGAACAGAAACACATCCAGCTTTGTGAGCGGTGTTAACGGAGCTGCCTAATGTATGCCAGTTGCACATAAAGTCAATTAACAAATCTGTTACCGCGCCATTTTTATTCATAGCCATGAGACCATTAAAGCGACAAGACTGCATCTGACGTTTATGATCTTGTTCGCGTTGCCAGAGGAAGGAGGGGGGGTGGAAACAACTTTGTGGCTCTGTAGCATGAGAGAAATAGCACTATTCAGAGACATAAGGGCTCTTGAGCAAATGCCGGAGCTTCTGAAGTATTTTTCTCATCTCAGTCCCATCCTCCGTCTCTCCCTCACCTCCCCTCCACTGCCCTTTTTTCCCAGTCCCTCCTCCCCTTATCCCCTTGCTTGTGCCTTTCAGGTTTCATTTCAATGCAGAAAGATTGGATTTTTAGTTCAAAACTATAACGTAATCGTCCTTTTTTTGTAGCTGGCTGATATTCCCTTTCACTAACATTTAAAAGAGTACTTATGCTGAATTGAATATGGGATGGGAATAGCTCCTGGTGCTTTTGTGTGCAATGGGGATGGCTTTGCGAGGCAAGGCTTGAGGTTCAGTCGGCTGTGTCCTTCTCCAGGAACACTTCCAAGATCTTCTAAGTGACCACTAACTCTGAATAGGGTCTCCTGTTTAATCTCCTCCTCAACAGCCTTTGCGTCAGCTACAATAAAGCTCTTTCAGCCTGGAGGAGCAAGACCTTGGGACTTACACCATTTCTGCCTTGGATTTTCCAATATTTTCCACCTTCTGTTGGCCTGTGTGCTCTTCTTCACTGTTGTTAAATGCAAGGTAGGTGACCATGAATAAGAACAATTACCAGAGGAGCACTCTGACTCATGGTAGTGTCCCCACTTAGCTAACCTGTTCCCCAGAACGCGTCGGATATAATCTACATTCCCTCCTAACTTCTGCATATGTCTCCTGAATTTCACTTTGATCCTTTTTCAATGGTAGTAAAGAAGATTTAGAAACTCTAGGGACAAATTATTTTATGGAAAATACTTAAATCATGAAGTCTACTTCCTTTAAACTTAGCCTGGTAAATATGCATCTGACTGGAATAAGAAAGTTATTTGCCATATTAGTGGCTAAGCAGGTAGGTAAATGGTTAAGAAAGGAGGCCAACAGGTTTTGTGGCTGGATGAACTCATTATGATACAGAGCTGATAAACTCTGAAATTATTTCTAGTGTGCAGACAGGAAGGTTGTAGGCCAGCTGTCTTGAGAATCTCAGATCACAATATTTGTCTACTGCAGAGTGCCAAAATTCAGAGGCTTATATCCTGGCTCCATTCAAGTGCTGGGTAAAACTCCAGCAGATGTTTTACCATTAACTTTAGTTGGATCCGTTTCACCAAATAACTGCAGGGGCTGTGTGAGATGGCAGGATTCTCTCCAAGACTGTAGTGGTGGGAGACATCCTTGTGAATGTTTCACAGTGCTGGACCTCCGGAGTAATTTGTCTCTTGGGGATGCTTGTTTAGGGAGAGGCAGGAAAGAGGGTTATCAGGGAAGAATATTGCATTTTGATTTCTGCAAAGTGGCAAAGAATAAAGAAAGCATGAGGAAAAATCAGTTTCATGCTCAGCTAAGGCAAGGGAGCTGGGATGGCCAAAGTTGCAAATGCTCATACATACATGAAATAATTCTTATGTCAGCCAGCAAAGCCTTCCAGTCAGATCAGAACTGTGGTCTGAACCTCACTTTTTTTTGTTTTGTTGAGAAAGCAGTGCAATCTGAAATCATTGATAAAAATCCTGTAAGTCCATAGGCAAAGCAGCAGAAGCAGAACGAGAATTTGTAGCAGCTTATTATTAATTTCTTGAGGCATCTATTTTACAATAGACCAGAAGACACTTGTGCAAAAGAGAGAGGGCCTGCAATTCATCTCATCCACATAGCTTTCACTTGAACCTTCTGAATTAGTACATCAAATGTGCTCCCAATTTACAAGAGTTGAGTAGAAAAAGAGATAAAATATTCACACATATGCTCATGGATGTTTTGGGTTTTTTTCCCTGAAGAAAAACGTAGTGAAAAAAATGCTGAAATAACAACACAGTCTCACTGCTCCAGTGCTTACTGTGGAGGGAAATCTTACTCGAAAGGACTCCCATAGAAGCCATTGGCCAGGGATAAAACTCTTTGTATGAAGCATTATCTTACTTCGTGAGGGTGGTGAAGTGGATCCTAAGTGTCAGATCTAATAGTTCTTTTGTTGGTGGAAGCCCTTCCACTCATGCTACGTGTCAAGGTCTTTTCCTAATGGGTAAACCAATTATCCTGCAGCACCAACAGAGAGCCCAACCTTCAGCTGCCCACTTCTACCAGCTAGCTACTGGGCTTTTTTTTCTCACCCAGAGAAGGACAAGGTTGACCTTACTCATAAAACTAGAAACTTAAACCAAGTTCTTATGTTGTAGGTGCCTAAATCCCTCTGAAAGATACTTCTGAGGACACAGACTTTAACATTTGTGAAGCTTTCCATGAATGACCCATGGAAGATAATAACATGCCAGTGAAAGCTGAGAGAAGCGAGAAAGGAGCTGTAATTAATCTCGTTTTACCACTGCCACCATTAGAAGTGGAAATAGTTGCCGAGAATATGTTAAGAGCATTCCCAGCCCATCTTGTAAGAGCCGCGCATCCCCCTGCTCGACTTACGGCCATAGCGTCATGTCGTGGGGGGAATGGGTGCTCTGGAAATCAGCCTACGGCATCTGAGAGAGGATAAATCATAGCCCAGCGAGAGCAGGGAGCCTATGCCAACATTCCTGAGCAGAGAAATGGGCAGCAGGCGAGATTCTGCAGCTGGTGTACTCAGAGTACAGAACACCAAGGCCTTGAACTTTTTCCCCCTCCCGGGTCTCTTCCTCTTCACTCCCCCCTCCCTTCTCACCATCTTTCCCTTGAGCGCCCAGGAGGGGAAGCAAAATTTATACTGCTGTGCCCTTAAAATGCTGACTTTCCATGTTTACAGGAATTGTTTACACAGAAAATTAATCAGTTACGGTTTTAAATTTTAATTAAAGAATGCTTTCCACTGTTATTGCAAAACAGACAAAAGCCCATAAAATGTATATTTGACTGCTGTGCTGTGTTGTCTTTGGATCGGCAAGCAGACTTGAGATCAATCATGCGTGGTATTTTTTGAACTTTTTTTCTTCCTAAACACAACACTCTTCACACAAGTGACACTATTTTATTTTTTTTTTAAATGCCCTTCAAAATAAAAGCCAGACTGCACAACAGTATGGAATTCTCCTTCATGGCTTTCTTTTTAAGACCAAAAATGAAATCCTTACTCTCCAGCTGACCGTGGGATATTTTAGCCATTAAAAAACCACAAACAGAATCACAGCTTCCATAATAAAGGCCTCAGACTTGCTTACTTCAAAGTCAGTAACAAAACTCCCACAAACTTTGATTCAAGTGTTTATTACATGCTGTTTGTTCCCACAGCTGCAGTTCCTGGTTTGAAAAGAAAGTGTGGCCGTTTCTTCCTCCAGATCTCATGGCCATTAGCCGAGATTCAAGATCACTTCAGGGTTAGTCATTCAACTCCTCTTTCCTAAAGTATTTATCCATGATGAGTAGATGTGTAGATGTCTCCCAGAGGCCTGTGGAAGAGCATGACTCCAAGAAACTGAATCTAGCCCCAAAATTCTACAGTCATGACAAAAAGCTACAATTAGGTCTGCTGTGCCTGTGCCCTCTTAGCAGTATGGTCAAGTACTTTCTTTTCTCTTGAACAAAAGTAAATTCAGATGAATGGAGCAGCAATGCAAGTGCAACTGGCTTAACTAACCAGATTCCTTCTCTAGCAGCATTTTATTGCCATAAGTGAAGTGAAATTTTTTTTCCAATCCTTCTTCCCATTTATCCATAGATCCCTGAAAAACTGAGAAAATCCTAGCAAAACATAGTTCAGCTACATTAACACCAATGCTGGATAGTCTAGATTTGAACAGTCAAATAGCCAGATGGAAATCAATACACTTTGAAAGTCACCACGGTACCCACTGGTCATGGTGGGGACTTAATTGTGTCACATGAGAGACTCCCTGTAACACAAACCTTTCCTGCTCACTATGACATGATGAGAAGAGACTTTGATAATTCCATGTGGAAGATGATGTATATATTAGCATGGTATCTAATTTATTTCTATAGAGAAGGATACCCGCAGATCAGGCAGCGACATGAGCATCTGGACCACCAAACGTCAGGCAAAAGCTTCAGGCTGACTGTTTTACACTGACAGCAATCATAGGAGAAAAAGGAGAGAAAAAGTCTTGATAGACAGTCCCAGGGAAACGAGATAAAAACAAGCATGTTTAAATAAATAATCAGTGAGAAGCCTTTCCTTACACTGAAGTTTGGGGCAAAAATTACTTTGGATTTCTAGAATCCGTGCAGTTCTCAGTTCTGAGGAAGTGGAAGAAATAAAATATTTTGCCCAGATGTTGTAGCTATTGCAACAACAGAGGTGACAAATCATCAAGAAGTTCAACAGTGTTCTAATACTGACAAGCAGGCAAGTATCTATGAAAATTTTATCTGACCTATATCCAAATTATTTTAGCAGCTTCGGTCCATGCAACTACTCTGGAAACATTGCCAGAAAGATAACAAGTCATGGTATGAAGGTCATAGCGAGAACAGAACTTTGAAGGAAGGTGTTTGGACAAGAATAGAAACATCTGTTAGTAGAGATGTCCTAGAACGGTCACTGCAATGTATGGGGTATCAGCTTTCAGTTCACAGCCTGTGAATGACAGATTCATAGACGTTAACAACAAAAAGACCATTGCAGTTCTCTCTTCTGCTAGCCTGCATACCAGAGGTCATAAAATTTCTTTGAATTCTTTTCCTGCTTCAAGTCCAACAGCTGAGGCTAACCTAGGGTTATCATGGAAGGGAATGGAAGCGAGATCGCTTTAATCTTCAGACTTCATTTAGTAATAGGCAATGAAAGCTATAATTGGAGTAAAATTCATTATTTCACTTCAAAATGTAACTTCATTGCAAAAAGTATATATACATATGTACTTTTATACCATATATGTGTATATATATACACATATATATGTATCGTGTTTCTGATCTAAATTTTTCTAGTTTCACTCTACAGCCAAAGTAGCAGTACTCGGTGCTTGACAAAGTACTTACACCCACTTACTTTTGACTGAGATCAAGTCCATGATTCATGTTGGCTCCAACAGCTCCTTGGGAGTCTCTGTCTCGAAAAGGTTTTTCAATCCTTTCTTCATTCATGGGCTATTCTCTAAACCAGCCTCCTCCTCCATTTTTCAGCATCTTCAGGGTGTGCATCTATACTACTGGTGTTGTTCAGATCAGGAGATTATTTTCAAGGAAACGTGATTATCCTCACTCTGCTTTAGTTCATAGTCATCTATCTCAGATAGCCCAAACTGGCATTCTTCTCTGGATAAAACAGAAACGGTTCCTCGACCCCAATGAGCCCCAGCTGCTAAGGGGACACGAGGTGCTCTGCATTAATTGTTCCACTGCACAGATCGTCTCTGATTGCTGTGAACTAGTTTTTAATGCAGACACAACCTGAGCTGTGGATGCCGAAATCTGGATGTGATATTTCAAGAGCGGCAGCATGGGTGCCAAAGAGAGAGCTATTATAAACACGCTTCTACTCTATACTTAATCTAGATGTACATCAGTCTTTACAATCAACCAATGAAGGAGGCAATGGCACATGGGAAGAAAATATGTATATAAACAGCTCCCTGCTACTGAAAATTATATGGAGCACTGAGTTTGTATGAGCAGAGACCTTCTGTTAAGCAATTTCAAGTGGGAAGAAAATTCCTAAAATGGGAAATTACTATATCATCTCCAATGATTTTTTTTTCTTTTATTCTTTTCAAAATCTTCTGCTATTAGGCAGACCCTGGTTTGTTGAAAAAGGGAAAATATTTGCTCTTCAGCTGTGTTTTTATGAGCTGCTGCTACTGAAAAGTTGCCAATGAATTATTTGACTTCAGGTGTAACGAAGTCACCTTTGGGATTCCAGGAGACTTAGGTTAACTTTCCTTGGAAATGTTTATTACCGGGCACTTACAGATATGTCTGATCCTCAATTAATACATGAAATATTGTCTGTTTCTTTTCTTAAATGTCTTCTAAGGCATTTCATGGACACATAAAATCTTCGGCTATTATTTTGAGGAGTACCCGTGATAGCAATTGAACTCACTCACTAAGTGCATTTTTGTGCTAATTAAATATTCCAAACTTCTATCAAGATTATTGTCACCTATTTAATGGTTCATTGAGTTTATGGGCCATGCAAGTCTCTCTTTTATATTTTCACCAGGATAGTTATAGCAACTATTCTAGTAATGACAAATTAGGGAACATGCAGAGGAGATGAAAGAACCTCAGTGCAGTAGGCCCAGTTTTTTTCCTAACTTATGCCAATTTTATGATGTTGTAATGGCATTGACATTGATGGAATTATTCTTCATTTTCTCTGGTGTCAGTGAGTGATAACTAGACCTGCTTAGCTGATATTGGAATATGGTAAACATGGCACATTTGACCATCCTGACCCTCTGACCCCTCTCTAAAAAAAATGCAAAAGCCTATACTAAAGGTCCCATTTGTGGACAGATATATGAATCAGGGATGGGAAGATTGGAATTATATTGTCCTTGATTTTACTGGTAAGAATTTTCATCCTTTGGACTATTTACCTGTCGGTCAATGAGAGAGGACATTCTGCTGATTTGCAGTCAGAGACGAGAGTAAGTGTAGTTCTGTTAGGTATAGCTACATAAAAAATGGAGAGGAACATTTAAGATGAAGTGTAAAAGTACCATTACTGGAGAAAGACAGGGGATGGCTGTTTGGAAAGACTTTCAGAGAGCTCATGCCTTCGCTAGACATCTTTAAACTAAATTGAAAATTAAGTACAACTTGTTTTGGTTCAGTACCAAGAGGGCTTTGTTCAGATATCAGGAAAGTCTGTTGGTGAAATGTTCTGTAATAGATCCGTTCTTTTTGCTGTAGCTAGACTGAACTTAATGAAAGTAAATATAGTATTACTGCTAAATAGCAATGCAGTTTGGTAAAAGGAATATTAAGTAAAACTTTGTAATGATATTGTACCTCTCACCTCCAGGTGCAGGATGCAGAATTTTCAGAAGAGCCTACATGATTTAGGGTCAGAAATCTAATTGACTGACAAGTCCCTGCCTCACTTAGGGGCTAATGAATGTTGTATTGTGACTGGTTTTCTTTAAAAGTAACATCAAACTACTTTCTATTCATAATAAATTAACACATTTTAGAGACTTCTTAATATTTGCCTCCATAAAGCCATAATTTTTATCTGAACAGACCTGCAAGCACCTGTTGTAGCCTGTTTTAAAAATGAGGTCTTATAGCTTTCAGTTAATACCTCATAGAAATAGCAATGTGATTTCAGTGGCACTGATCTGATTTCTTCTAATGCAAGACACTCACGTTTTCTCTAAGTATCCCATGCATAATTCATATGGGGGCTCATATCTGATTATTTATAGACCTTTCTGTGACACCCCCTCAGTGAATATTTGCACATCTCCAAGATAGCAGGGTGAAACTTTCTCCTGAAGAAAATTTCCAGCTACAGACTTAGCACTTCAGTTTCACTCAAGTCTCAAAACAACACTAAGTGCAACCTAAGTGGCACATAGGTTTCATAGTACTAGTACTTTGCACAGGAGAATATTTCTATGCTGAGCTCCCTCTTTCCTGAAGCAGAAGAGCCAGTACTCAAACTACCTCTGTGGAGCGGCTGAGACAGCTTCCCAAAAGCTGTGGGGAGAGTTTTTAAGAGTCAGGAACAGAACCCAGCTCTTCCAATTCTCCAGGTCTTCATGGCAGGAGCTTTCCTTCATCCATGAAATATAAAATCCTTCTGCGTATTTAGCTGATTCTGTGTAGCAGGAGGACAGAAAGGAGGACTTAAAAGACACTCAGAGAATGTGTAACCCTGTCCCAGATAGGACTAACTATGTCTATATCCTTCAGAAAGATGTTTATGCAGATGTTTCTGAAAAGCTTAGAAATATCACAATTTGTTCTATTGTATAAAAAAATGATAATAAACTTCTCCCAACTTAGGTCTTGTATACAGCAATTTAAGCCTGTTACCTCTTCTACTACCCATAGTAAGAACAGAGAAGCCTTTTATTCTTTAACTCCCTACACCTATTCTTATATACTGGAAGAGCACGTTCAGGCCATATTTAGGTCTCTTCTCCAGACTGAACCCTCCTCAATTCTTCAACCTATCCTTGCTCCAAGGTCCACCCAAAGCATCTACTGAAAGTAAAGAGCTATTCTCCATCAGGTAGGATAAAGAGCACAGGCTTCACTGGATAGTTGAGTGCTTCTTGATGCTTGCTTTCTTAGACAGTGCTTTTGCATTTCCTTCATCTTATGATCACAGAAGGGAGCAGCAGAAGTCTGTCTGTCTTGCAGCTTCATACAGGATCCATATGTCTGGCACTCAGCAGGCAGTTCTCTGTCTCTCCATCGAATGTCGGCTCTTCCCTGATCTCCCTGCCCTAAATGTCTCTTGCTTTCCTATCCTCCTGTGCTTTTTCCCTCTTGTGAGACCTTGATGAAAGATTTTAGAAGACAATACATATGATAAATGTATACGTGTGTGCATTTTTTTAAAGGGATAGTCATAGCTACTGATAGAAATGCTCTCAAAAGCCACAATGTAGAGAATGGCGGTGTGAGCCTGAGTTTTGTTCTCGTTCACAGGGATTTTATTCGCATATTTTACTGTCAGTTTCTTGACATTTTTGTCAGCTTGGATCCGGAGGCCATAGTTGCCGCCAGCAGGTCCTACCACATTTTTATTCTCCATTGTATTTGCAGGGAATAAATAAAAACAGAACAAGAGTGAAAGCAAGAGAGAGACATGGCGAGAAAGAGTCAGAGGTTACTGGAAGAACTGCTTTATGCATTTTTTCCCTGTTAAAGAACATCCACCTAACAACAAAAAAAAATCCCCAAACGAACGACCACAGAGCATTTTGCATTGAGAAATTTCTTTCCTCAGTTACGCAATGCAGACTTCAGGCAAAGCAGCTAATATGTTTGCATAAGAGATCTCTCATTCCTTCTCACTCTTTGTCTGTCTTTTCCCCTTTTTCTTTCTTTTTTTTTTTTTTTCTCTTTTCTTTCCTGTGTGTTTCCGGGCTGCTGTGAGATTTTCCTCACAATTCATCTATTGTTTCCCAGTCACATCGCCGGTGGCTGTAATCAACTCTGATTTTTTTATTTCTTTTTATTTCTTGCTATAACCATGAGATTTACACATGCAACAAATAAACGAAATCTACCATAAGGTTATAAACAAGTTGACTATAGAAGTGTTTATTCCTCAATGCTTTAGATGTTGTGAACAAGAAGAAAGAACAAAGACCTTCTTCTCACTTATGAACTTATAAAGTATGATTCCCTGTGCTTTTTCCATCAGATCTCCTAAACGCAGTGTCAAGAATTGCTGTTTGTGTCTTTCCTGCACACCAATCATTGGAAAACATAACAGTAACACCTCAGATGTGCCCAAGGTTTAACGCAGTCTCAGATAAGTGAAAATTTCAGGTTCTTTGGATGCTCCACCATCCATACTGATTTGATGCTCCGTTCTCATCTTTGAGTCACTGTTTGTACCATCAGCTTTTGCAAGGCTGATACAAACTTGTCTCCAGCCTATTCAGCCTTCTTCTATGACGTTCTTGCCCTTGTGCACTATCTTTGACAAGGATGGAAAAACTAAAAAACAAAAACCCCACCAAACCATAGGCATAAGATAATCTTCTATCTTTTTCTTCCAGGGTGAAATACAGAGCCCATTAATGACGAGAATGAATGTCCCACCTTCAGTTGCCTTTGGATGAGGCTCCATGGTCTCAGCCTCATGTTTCAGACTTCCCAATAGTTGTGTTAATTATTGCAGTAGCTCCTGACATGCACTCGTCCACTAACAACTACACTGACATCATCAATTTCTTTTCATGTATGCAGCTTGACAGCAGCCACCATGGTGTTCCGTCTCTTATGAAGTAGGCCAGATCTAAAAAATGGTGGCAGGGAGGTTGAAAGGCTCTTTAGTCATCAAGCTACTCAAGCAGGTGCTTTCTGAAGTAGGAAGAAAAAGTCAAGTATTTAAAGTCAGTTGTGGAGTAAGTGCTGCATCTCTTACTTCAAACAAAGGGAGTTTTGTAGAGTCCCATCATCTACACAAGTGAATTGGGAATTGGATATTAAAGACGAAAAACAAAGAGATATCTGTCCTGTAGCTTGGGGCACCGATCAAAACACAGCGTGGGAGGGCAGCCGAGAGGTTAACCCTTCCTGTAGCCTTTAAACTGCACTGAAGCTGGCCTTTGTATGGCAGAGAATAAGCTTTACAAACCCTCAACTCGTGGGTCACCATGGTAGCAAAAAGATGCCCATTGAAATTGGAAATGGATCATTTTAAAAAAATTTTTTCTTGCATATAAAATTGTTTTCTGAGACTTTCAAATGACCTTCCCATTCAAATATACAAATGGACACCCAAAGAGACTACCACACATGGCAAAATAGATTTCATCCATTAATCCCCTTCTCATTGAAATATAGTAAAAGGAGCCAGAAAATATGGGTGAACATCAGATACGTTTGAAATATTATGAAGATCTGAAAAACATATTATGAATTTTGGCTGAAATATCATCCCCTCTTGCCATTTTCACTGCCTGAACAAAACAGAGAACGTGGACTAAACCTTGTTTCCACTGATGTCAAAACAACCATTTCCTGATTGCATCGGTGAAGACTTAGCCCTTCAATATGTTTACACCAAAATGGAAACCAAGTCCTTAGTTTGATGGGCTTTAGATATCCCATTTAGTCAAATAACCAGTTACAGCTTCATATTAGAATAGTACTTAGAAGATACTCTGCAAAACAGCTTCAGGATAGAATTGGGAGTGAACTCTACATTTGCTTTGGCTAAATTTAACTCCAATTCATAGGTCCAGATTACATTCAGGCTTCAGCTGAGAGTCACATCTTGCCCCATATCAGGCTCTGGAACAGGATAGCTGAGATGGAAGAAAAATGACATGTCAATGGGCTCAGATAGTCTAAAAAGTCAGGTTGAAATTTTGGGAACAAGGGCAAGTCAACTTTCTTTTTTTTATTGTTCATTTGCAATTCTTTCTTTAGATATTTTTCCTTCTATCAAGTTTTTTATTGCTGTCTTTTCTACATAAACAACAGAAAACTGTCATCAAGGTAACTTCTAGGTCTTGCTGTGTAGCAATGCCCTTGAGATGAAACCTGATCTTCTATGAAGGCATCACCAGGTTTGCAAGTACTAGAAAACAAGAAATTGAACCGAATATTTCATTTTCCTGGTATTAAATATAGGTGCAAATCTCCATACTACACAACGAAAAAGGAATTACGTCATGGTGATACACCCAGCACCTGCACTTTGCCTTGAGGTCCTTGAGAACATGAGTTAAGTCCATGTATGCATGTCTGTGGCAGCTGACTGGAAGCACCTGACCATCATCGCTGTTGTACCCATGCACCACCCATACACCCCAGCACACTGGTGGTTTTGGGAGTCACAAAAGCCTTAGGGCTCTCCATCAGTGTATGATAAGCTGGCAGCTTTGGTGCAAATGGGGACAAGAGGGTACATTGTGCACCAGCGTAATCTCTCCACTATTTCACGTCGGTGCCAAACAATGTAATAAAAGTTTGCAGATGAAAATACTAAGATGGCTGGAAGGCAGTAATTCATGCTGGGTTTTATGACACTGGTCATTTAAGAGCTGTAGGAGTGTTTGAAGCAGGAGCACAACCTATATTCTAGCCAGGGTCTAGCTCTAGCTTTACAACAGCAATGTTTTCCATGCACAAGAAGACTTTTTGCCCAAGTCTGATAACTTGCCATCTCTGTCTGGGAGGGCTGTGTCTATCTTTGGAAGCTAATGATGTGCAAAGGAAGGTGCCCGGAGGAGTGATGCGACTCCGTTATATTGTGTATGATTTCTGCCTACTGCAAAAACTACTAGGAGAAAAAGTACACACATACATACACATAAACTATTTGGTGTATGAAAGAGGGAATTCATAAGGAGCTGCATCTGGGATAGAGTAAGATCTATTCCCTACTCAGTTAATAATAACAAGACCCAGAAGTCACAAGTGGGGAGGTCATAAAGGGGTTTATAAAAACATTTCATATGCAAGTAAAATGTGGTGCAATCCATTATGTAATATTATTTATATACATTCGTTTTAATTTCTTTACCATATCTTCTGATTTAAATGATTTCCCTCTAAGTCAGGAGTTGCTCAAACATGTAGTTCTCTGGCAAACACAGTGATAGAAAACTGTTTGCCTGGCTTTGCTGGTCTGCGACGGGATAAGGGCTTTATGCTTAGCACGTGTTCCAATTTTGCAAACAAAAGCCAGTGAGATGGAACCTGCCTTCAGTGTGATTTTCTCTAGCATGTTGGTGAATCAGTGCGGAGCTCATCCTGGAGTCACCAAATCCCTTTTCTGAACTGACAGGTGTTCAGGCTGCCCTCCAAAAAAATTACTTGGGATTTAGGAATAAGTCATTACTTACCAACAAAATTTCAAAAGGAGTCTCTCTATGGCTGCTTGCTAACAGCACCAAATGTTAAGGTATTTATATAGTTGCAACGTATAAAGTCATGTATTCAGAAAGATAGAAACCACATATTGATGAGCATGTAAATGATACGTAGGCACACAGGCACATGCATGTGTACATATAGAGGCACAAGTTGCTGTTGAGATTGTAAAAACCTGTAGTGGAATACAAGCAAAAACTGATAACTGAAATAATAAAGGGAAAAAAGGCACTTTCCCACAAAAATCAGACACACGCCAGCGGTACTTTCCCAAACCTTACTGAGAGGAAAAGCCCTCTTGGCTAATTCATTGCAAAGCTAATGAAAACCAGACAAGGGATTGAAACCAAAAAAGCTTTACGTTACAGGGAAAACAAAGCTTTCCAATGGAAATTATTCATTAAAAAGAACTGGTTCACTGAAATTAACAAAAAATATGTGAGAGAAACACCATACTGAATGTGTTTTTGGTGATAACAATCTTACATTTATATACAGCACATTTCAGCCAGATGGACTCCAAAGTGCTTCACAAGCTTTGCTGCTTGTACGAACGAAATGTAAAGAATGCCTTTTATTCCCCCTCATTGAAATATATCTTTGTGGGATGAATCACTGCAACTGCATAAAAATGCATTGTATCATGCAATAGTTTATTACATATTTAGGCAGACAGGTTGGCAGAACTTAACTATCCAGATTTTTCCCTAGCCTGGGCTGGCTACAAGGGTTAACACACTCATCTTTGGGAAAAAAATATTACAACACTCATTAATGCCTAAAGTAGCCAGAGGTCGTTTTCTTAAGGTGGTGTTTTCCTAAGCAAATGTGGAGATATGGTCTCAATAATTGCCCAGTAGGAAGAACACCTATTTCAGCCATCGTTCGCAATGCAGCACTTTAGATTTTCTGTAGGAATCTCCAAAATCGCGTGTATACCTTACGAGGCCGGATGAGGTCACCCAGCAAGGGCATCCTGGCTGTAGCTGCTTGATATTTTAAGGAAAGCCACTTCCCCCTCTTGTCAAACTTCTTTGACAGCCCTGACACCTGAAGCACGGGGCGGCGCGGGGAGAAGCTTTCAGGCGGTGACCGGGAGCTCCATCTTGCAGATTTGCTTCCCCTCCCGTTACTTTATGAAAATGGATTGTCAGAGCAGCTGGTGAGACAGAAGTGTCTGCCTGTATCTCAGTGTGGCTGGTACTGCGATCCACCACCAGTACATGCTGAACCAGGCTCCAAACAGGGAGGGGGAAGGGGGCAGTTTCATTTGCTGCCAAATCCCTTAAGCAGTTGCTTGTTTTGTCTCTCTGTCTGAGCAGATTTTTCATTGCTTTTCTTCTGACTCCACCTGCAACGTTTTAACTTTTGTTTTCAAGCTACATTTCCCACCGACACACACTCTGTTTTCTCACAAAGGGGAGGAGTAGAGGGAGACATGCATACACTTATAGAGTGGTTTTATTTTCATTTATTTATCTTTTTGGGTGCAGAAGATGCCTGCCAAGAGGGATCCTGTAGTTACTGAGCTGAGCAGGAGGGCAGAGAGGTTGGCTGCTCTCGGAGGTTCTCAGTGCTTGAAGGCTGATTGGAAACATCATGCATGACTGCTCAAAAAAGGCACTCGTCAGATTGCCAAATTTCACAGTCCCACCTCAGCACCTCCAGAAGAGCTAGGACTACACCCTGTCAAGGAGCTTTTCAGTCATAGCTGTATTATTAGTGGTCATCTCCCACCCTCTCTATACACATCAATGCTGCTCTGCATGTAAGGTCTGCCCCAGGAGAAGGTCAGGCAGGGCTTGAGCAAGGATCGCTGTAGCCTCTGAGAATTTTCCCACTGATGGAGCATCCTTAGCCAGGCAGAGTCGTGCATGCCCCTTGCTTCCCAACCCGGCAGCACGCAGGTGAACCTCAGCCCAAGACAGAAGTTGCCCCCTCTCTCTGCAAGCTCAATATTAACAAGAGCCATGAGGATAACGATCCTTCACTTGCATTCGCAAAACAGGAGTGGGGCATCACCACGTTAATCAGCCATCTGAGCGCGTGTGGCCAGGAGCAACTACTCAATGACTTCTGCTGACAAGGTTTATGGCATAGACAACGCTTGTCTTGCTATGCTCTTATGGGCTAACTGTCTGGCGCTAAGTCAAATGGTGAAGTTAATAACCACAGTAATAAAAGAGCAATGCAGGAGAGCAGTGAAAACAAATGAATGACTTTTCCCTCATTGACACGTAAACAAAAGCATTGTTGTCAGTGTTTCCAGTGAAAAGAATTGCTTTCTACTGGGAAACAAACACAGAAAGATTGAAAACTGCCAAAGCAGAGGAATTTTCAGCCAGATCTATTATTTTTATATGCTCACACACCTGTAGGCACGCACAGAACATGATACATTTTAAAGGAGAATTCCATATGGAGAAGTTATTATTAAATCATTTCCCAGTCAATCATCTTCCATCCAAACTTGGGAGACTCAGTTTATCTGATGTTCTGTCTAGGTCTGTTTATCTTATGTTCTGTTTGGTCTTCCAGCATTCCCAATGCATCATCCCTAACTCTCCTAAAAGAAATCAATACTGGTAAAAAAAAGGCATGTGAAAAATAGAGAATTTTCCTGGTAAAGAGAGAATTAATAGATTGACTTTGCAAGATAAATGGGATGAAAAGTATAATACAATGTTTCCAATCTGTGAAAGTCTTGTACCAATTTAAAACATACAAGATAGGATGCATGAGTACGAAAAGTGCTGATTTTAACACTTCAATGGATTTTTGAAGGGGATTTTTGTTCATTTGCTAAGTTCTAACAGCTGGAAGGTATGACTTGTTGGCCTGGTCTGAGCTTGCAGTAGGGCACTTGTGATCCTGAAAATATATTTAGCTTTGTATACTCTAAAAGTGTGTTTCATGGATGATGATTTTCATTTGAGGGAAGATCTCACAAGGCAGCTGGAAGATAAAGCTGGCTTTACGTCTTGTGTCTCCATGACTCATGAGCACCTTTCTGGTTAAGTTCATTTTGTTGGTTTTGCTGGTGGGAGAATGTGGCTATAAATACATAGCACCAAACCCAATCTGTTTAATATGAGCTTGTGGAATGGGCTTTACTTGAGCAACCAGGTATCTGTTTTCTTTTGATATCTCTTCACTGGAGGGTAACTGCTCAATTACATATTAGCTGTCTCCAAGGAACCCCTGCTTAAGCTCCCAAATATGTTTTCCCGTATCCATGGTCTGCATGAATTTTATACATCTCGTTCTCTGGGACTTTATAAGTCAGCCATAAAAGTTTGTGATGGGGTGGAACATAGTGATGTCCATAATCTCAGTCTGGAAAAATGGTTTATATAAAGTGTCATTAAAATGGATTCGGCTATTTTTTATTTTACGGAAAGAGGGATCAGTAAAAGGAAAGGGAAAGCCTTGATTTCTTTAACTGTACATGACTCTAGAAGAGAAGGAGGGAGCTTATCCCCTTTGGAAAGCGCTGAAATGCTCAAGTATTCACATTTTTAATGGCTTTTGGTAATGATTTTACTGCACAAATTGTTAGGAGGCTGTTACAATGCAAATCGGATACCAGTGAGATTTTCTGTCTGAAGACCCCAACCACAGACCACTGATATCACTCGAAATTCTCCTATTTAAAAGACTTTGGATCACTCTCTATGCTCATAACAATGTGGACTACCTATTAGTTAGTGGCATTCATTTTATACTGGGGCTACAGAGTAGATACTGATGTTGAAAAAGCCTTTTTTTTCTCCTGTAACACTGTCGCCTCAAGAATTGCTGCCGAATGTCCTTGAACACATAATAGCTTCATAAACCCAGGTATGATTTTTCACAGGTATTTCACAGGGCTGTCAGTTCCTGTGCTTTTTAATTCATAGTTTGAGGAGTCTGCCTAAAAGCCCATACACTGGGATGCATGTGATGACAGGAACCTCCCATAAAAGTCTCCAGCTGAGGAGAAGGGCTTGCAGATATGACCTGGGGACATGCTGAAGGCTGGGGAAAAAAGGAGAAAGAAAAATCAGCAGGCAAATAAAAAGAATATATTTCACATATTATGCTTTTTGCTGTTGTTGTTGTTGTAAGAGGAAGTACCTATGAGTAAGATATACTCAAAATCATGGAGAATTTAAGACAGCCAAATGCTTAGACTATAGTTTAACTGTGTGTACACATGCTTTTTATCCCAGGTTTGCAACCACCTTGCCTTTCAGCAAGGGACATCTGGGAATTTCCGTAGGACCACTTGTGCTGCGTGTCTAGTAGTCCAGCACTCTCAGGCACTGTGTTGGGTGAAGGCATTAAGGCTGAATTTCCTCTCAAGACACATCTGAAGGAGAACTTTGTATGTCTTCAAAGCCTGATTGGATGCAAAATCCAACAGCTCACCCACCCTGCAGTCATTCCCGGTAAAAATCCATGTGATACAATAAACTTTCTTGCCCAAACGCAAGACCTGCTTTGTATCTGCTCACACCTGAGAGCATGCACGGTTACCCCAGCGTGGGGCACGTCTGCAAAGGCGCGGTTGCAGGTTGCTACTCCAGTGCTTGTGCCAGAATAGGGCTTGAAAGGGTTAAAGGCGATAATGTTCATAGGAAGGGCTTGTTTGCACTGCATGGGCTGATTTTTTTTTGTCAGCCTTGTGACCGGCAGGCACACACCTGGTCCCAGGGTCAAGTTACAGCCAGGATCCCTGGTCAAGGGTCAGGACCTGGCTGGTGATAAGAGAGGGAGGCCCTCCTTTGGCAAAAGCCATCACTTAAAGAAATAAGAGAATATTAAGGAATATTAGATGTCACTCTGTCTTCCTTTAGGCTTCATTTCCCTTTAATTATCACAAAAGGTAAATACTAAATATTCCAGGGAGTCACGGTCAGGGGAAACTCCACGAGCTGCACATCCATTACAGCTTTGCTGTGAGTGCTCCGGGAAGAAAAAAACAACAGAAAAGTTGTTGGGCTGCCCTTATTAAACTTCACTTAGCTACTGTTAATTATAAACCTAGATTGAGACTGAACAGCTCTAGATTGAACATTTCAGCTCTCCCCTACTGCAGCATCATTTAAAAACTGTAAGAAAATGTCAGTGAGGAGAGACCATCTGTTTTGTGAGTGGAAGCCCACAGAAGGAAGGAAGAAAGAAAGGAAAAAGAAGAAACAATGCATGCACAAACCTTCAGCTGATGCTTATCTTTTGAATAGCTGGCTTTTAGGGAGTTGGAGTGAATTTGGGGAGTTTCAGGCTCCAACTTGGCATAATTTATGCAAATAATAAATGACAGCTATGGTCTATATGTATTCGTTTTACTTATTTCACAGGCAGGTACTTTACTTGTAATCATCAGATAACCAGATATCAAATCTTGATGCTCTTTCTTATGTTCTAATCGCTAAACAAAACTGCCAGAGATGTCTCAGAGCGCTTAATAAAGTGTGCCTGGGGGGAGGTTATTTTCCTATGACTGAAATGCAGTTGGACTGAAAGGCTGCTGTCAGTCTGCACAGACTTAGCTCTGTAAAATGGGGTGTTGCCAAAGGAACTCATAGGGGAAATTTTCGGTACAGTTGGCAAGGTGTGATTACGGGCTCTGGATTAGTGCCAGGATCTAATGCAGACCTAACACCCTCCTTCCTGGAAAAAGTGTGGGCTCTTTAATAGCCCTTAGTTTTATGTTTCACCTGCAAGTAAATGAGTGGCACCAATGGGAGATGGAGGCAGCTACAGTGCAGTGAGCACCATTAAATCTTCTTCAGAGCCGAAGCATTTCATACTGATCAGTATTAGCCATTGACCTGATTTGTCAGCCTATCAAACGGGAGCCACATTCCTGGAACTTCCCTTCTTCTTTTTTCATTCCCTAAGAATAGTTTAGGGCAAGCCTTAGACGTAACACAGTGGTGATGAGTACCTTGGTGCACATGGAGAGCTCAACACTGGGCACTGGACTTTGTTTCTAGAATTAATTTACATGTTTGGAATTTTTTTCCACTTTTCGTTTTTTTGGGTCATTGGGCCTGTCTTGAATAGCTGGGTTCAGGAAAATCACCTTCTTAGACAGCGTGAGATGTGATACCATCTGGTTAAAACTGTCCACTTCAGAAAGGCAACGTGACTTTAAATCTCTCTTTGTAATAAATGTTATAGTTTAAGCAAGCAATGTCTTTCCATTAAAACTATAAACTTCACTAGAATAATTAAGACTGATTTAAACTAAAATTAAGTTTGACATGTGGCAGGGGAAGCGGTGCTATTAATTTCAGCTGCGTATTTGGCAACAAAAGACAAGAGAAAATGGGGGGCATGGGTAAAAAGGGCAGAGCTATAAGTCCTTTCAGGCTCTTGGTCAAGTTGAGGGTGGAGAGTGAAGAATATTTCAAGTCTTCATGGGCTATATACTGTCATTTGCCTTGTAAGTGTGAGACAAGGGCTTGCATCTATTCTCCTTGACAGCAATACAAAGCGGCTATTACCTGTAATGTACTGGATCCAAGGTAAAAGGGGGGAAAGGGGAAATGAAGATTTAGAAAGATGTCCCTGCTCACTCCTTCAGACTTTTCATTTTTACCCTTTATTTATAGCTACTGTATATTTTTCCTATTAATTCTATAATTTCTAAGCTGCCCATCTTTGGAGTTCCTGTGGAAGGTGCTTATCTCGCCCTTGCCATTATTTGTGGGTAGTTATTTTTCTGACTCTGCTTTTGGATGCAGATGAAGATGATCGATTCTCTTCAAAACTGTCTATGGTAATGAAATTGTGTCCTAAGGATACTCTCAGATCCACTTTCAGGCTGATTTCTGGTTTCATATCTAATTCTAGCTGAAGCCTAAACCTGAGTAAGGCCAGCCTGATTGAGTGCCCGTATCTAGTAGAGACTAGTTTGGGTATGAGCCTACATTGCATCCTCCACTGAGATTATCAACAAGGTCTCGTTATTATAGTCATCAACTATCTCATTTCCTGCCAAGGAATATTGGCGTGAACTCTCTCCAGAGTCCATCAGTGCCCTTGATCCTCAGAAATTACTGTTGAGAAATAGGAATAATTATGTTCTCCTCCTCCAACCCAGATGTGGTATCCATATCTTGACAGCTTTTCCTGTCCAACGTCAGCCAAGGGAGTGAAACACTAGTACCTGGGGAAGGATTTCCTTTTCTGAAATCAATAAATTCTAATTGCCAATCATGCAAATAAATAAGCCTTGCTGGAGCAATGTTACAGTCCACCAGGACCGAACCACATTAACTCATTGAGGAAACTTCATCCTCTGATTGCAGATTGAAGTGAACGAAAATGTCTTTTAGGGGACCCTTCCACTCTGATTCTGATGATTGAATTCTAATTACATACATATTACTTTTACCATGCTTATTAATGACAGACATATCAACCTTTCTACCGGAAAGTGAACTAAAAATCCAATTTGAATAAAGAATTGCAAATGCCCTGTGTAAAAGCCTGCACACAAAACAAACCAGATGTTTCAAGCTGCATAGAGAGAGCTTTACAGAGCAGCTGGGAGATTTTTTTTTTCCATCAGCCATTGGTAAAAGATATACATTGCCAGCACGCAAACTGCTTCCATTTTTAATACTCATATAATTGGTTTACTCCTGTAACCAATGCAGTATTAAGTCAAAAGGAGGGGGAGTGAAAGAAAGCAATGATATTGGTCAAAGTTTATAAAGGTCATGGGGTTTGTGGATGGGGAGGAGAGTGGAGGAGGATAGAGGTTATTTTTCCCCATAAAGCTTTCTTATTTACTGCAAGGTTGTGAAGTTTGGAAAAAAATACTAATAAAATTTATTGCCAGGGGTTGTAAGAAGATCATACCTTGGTTCTATTTTCAGCTCCAAACAGATTATAGGACAATGGAGCATAAATGGAAATTAAAACAGATTTAGAACAGACGTTAGGAAGCACTTTTTCACATCGAGGATAATAAATGTGTGGAATGGCCTATCAGGCAAGGTTGTAAAGGCAAAGACACTGGGATCATTCACGCAACAACTTGGGAAATAGCGTACTAAAATGGAATGAGTCTGGATGGTGAGGCGGCCTCCGTTTAGATGCCTGGGATGCTTCCAGTCTGCACATTCTTTTCCTTTCCTTTTCAAATGATAATTTCAGCTGTGATTTGCTGCTGTGATTTGCTGCTGTTTCAGGCAGGTTTGTCAAAGCTTCCTGCAAGGTGGAAGATTGCTCTTCATTCCCATTTCACCTGCCTTGATCGCTTATGATGAGGTTTGCAGGAGAAGAGGACCCACCCTGGGAAGCCAGTCCTGCCTCTTGCAAGAGGAGAAAGTGGACATCTTCCCCACTCTGAGCATGGATAGATCTATCAGCAGCTCACATAACTAGAAGACACATTAGCCTCTTCCCACCAGATCTACTCTTCTCCATGAAGTTGACTCTTGGGTCCATCCCAGTAGGGTAGATTGTTATTTTCCAGAAATCAGTGGACACTTCTCCTGGCATATTCTGCAGCGCTCTGAATCTGGGCAACAAATGGACCTTCTAATGTAAAACTACAGCTCATAAACACAAGCACTCTAGATGACCCTTCCTGCACAAACATTCTGAGCCTTTGGGGGCTTGCCCTTGGACCTGGCTGAAGATGTGGGAAACTAAGGCAAGGGAGCACTGAAAACTCCTGAAAGTTCACCAAGCCCAACCATAACCAAGCCAGCTGACAGCTGAAGGATCTAGTTTTAAAATCCTCACCTTGAATGCTGTGACAGGTCAGCGTAGGCACAGTATCTATAAATACCAGAGATCTCCAGAACCATTACAAGAGGTTTGCTGCTGCTTCCTTGGGCCAGATTTCTGCAGAGATGCACCCAGATAGTGTGGCCTTACAAGACAGCACAAGGAACTTACCAGATATAAAGTGACCAACCAGTGAGTCGTAGTCTGGGACACCAATGTCCTTTACTGTGTACGTACTGTAATAGTATATTCAAGCCAAGGATTTCAATGTGCTTTAAAACAAATTTTCTTGGCAAAGCTTCTCTGGAAGAGATAAAACTTACAGAAGCAGAAGGTCAGAGCCAGAGAGACTGAGGGATTTGCTCAGGGTCACAGCACTGGTGAGTCAGTCCATTGCGGAGCAATCATAAGAATTCTGCTCTTCAGGTTATACACTAAATATCTTCACAAATAACATACAAAGAAATGCATTGCTTCTCCACTGCATGGACAGCAATGTAATAATACGTGTGATATTATTTTATTTATTTAGGATACAGTATGTAGCACAAATCTGACTGAAGAAATCACACCTCTGCAGAACAACTTAAAAAATGCCTATTGGCAGCTTCTCATACTCAAATAAGTGAGGATACCACTTGAAATACATAAAGGTACAAGCTTTTAGTAATGAAGGTAATCCAAGGCCTTTAAGAAAAAAATGGGGACAAGGGCCTGATGAAAATGTAGCTGCCCTGGAAGTACAACACCACCAAACTTTATTCAAAGGCACAGAGCTTGTTTACAGGGGATTTACGACAACATTGGAATCAGAAACAGTTGTATCGATCACACCAGCACCTGAGAAATTGTATTGTCACATTGATGTCAGTTTTAAGAGAAATAAGCTGACTTACCTTACACCTGTATCTTGCTGGGAAAAGCTCTCTCTGATAAATCAAATCTTAGTATACACATCTTTTGCCAGCTTGATCAATATAGTATTTACATGCATCAGTAAAAATCACAAGGTTTTTAGTCTCAAAATAATAACTCGCTTTACATCCAGGACTGGGATTCCAGAAAGTGGCAAATCACAGTGTCTTGTGTCACTGTTATGTTGCAAGAGGTTACTCGAAGGGTAATCCCAGCAAGCACTTTCCTCTTAAGTTTCTCATCTTGGGTAACCTAGAAGAACCGTAACCAGCCGACATTCGTGCAGCTCCTAGAGCCACCCTGCAATGTCCACAGGATCCGTGGGGCTCACTAGCATATGAGAGGTGCCAAAATCTTTTTGGTCTGAGGTGACAAGAGCATCATTCAAACCGTCCAGGGACCATGCCTGATCAAAATGCACAGTCCGTTGTTGGCTCGTGCTGAAGGGGCGTTTGGCCTGAGCGGGCAGAGCAAAGTGGGATGCTCAGGGCTGGCTGCAAATCAGACCCCTGCATGCCATGGTGGCAACACTGCCAAACATCATTTTTTTTAAGAAATCAGGCCTAAAAAAAAAATATATAAAAAAAATCCCACACGAGTTTCTTGTCTTCAACCCCCACCCCTTAAAGCCAGATTTATTTATTTTCCCAGTGAAACCATCCCCTGGGTTTAATGGTAGCTATTCTAGAGTCTGAAGTTCGATTAATCACATCCCACTAGTAGCATTCTAGCCGAATGCAAGGGAGGCCTTTTTGCAGAGAATCTCTTGCACCAAGAGTTACCCCCCGCATTAGAGTGGGGGCCGGTGCCCTGTGTTTACGGCAGAGGAATGCCGATGAGGGGCTGGGAGTCCCCATTGTCAGC